>NW_024582437.1:1707738-1733229 GCF_018398535.1 Haplochromis burtoni
TTCTTCTTCTCTCAAACAGGTAGAGTAATTGTAGGCATGAGAAGCCGCTCACATTCTGATTGACAGTTTATCAACTGTTTATTTATCAGTGGGGGAGCTCTGTTCCAGAGTCCATTTGAATATATTTACAATAAAAAAAAGAAAAGAAAAAAAATAATTGAAAAAAGTTGCTTATATTTTTTTTAAGTAATTCACCACGAGCACTTCATATGTTGTTTAGCAATTTTGATAACAAATATAAGTGTGTTAAAAAACCCAAACAAACAAAAACTGCACTGCATGTAACTTCTTTAAACTCTTGGCCAAAAGGTCAACATATTAAGGTCAGAGCATCCAAGTGCATCATGGGAGAATGAGCGGCCAAACTGAGTCGGAGTTAACCCTGGTGTGTTTCAGGCTCATTATTAAATTATAAATGCATGGCTCTCCCCTAAAAATAATCTTTAGAGTGTCAGTCTTTAAGATGACCAAAAGAAATGTAAAAAAAAAAAAAGGATAAAGGGCACTTAAATAAAGCTCGTGTAAAGCGGTAAGTAACAGAAATGTCCTCCTTCAGATAAAGCGGTAAAAATTGTGTTTGTCTGAATCAAATGATTAGTGTTTTGCTTATATTTGAACCTGTAAAGCCACACTGTGGAGGGGACCGGAGCCCCGCTTGTCTCCATCTCTGATTTTTATTTACCCCCTTAAAAAACCAAAACAAAAAGCAGGGCGCTAATTAACGGTGACGCTAATTAATAAGGGGAAGTTAAAGTAATTGTGGATCAAGTGAAGTTCACGAAGCCGCGGCTACGGTACCCGGGGAGGAACAAACCTTATCTTCAAACAAAAGCGCGAACACGCTTTCACCTCCCCAGTCAGTCCGTGCGGATCGCGGCGAAGCGCAGCCTCATCACGGAGAACGGTGCTGAGAAAGAGAGAGAGCGAGAGAGAGGGGAGCGAGAGAGAGAGGGAGGGTGTGTGTGTGTGAGAGAGAGAGAGAGAGAGAAAGCCAGAGCCAGAGAGACGAGAAAGATAAAGGAAAGACAGACGGAACGATAGACTTGTGCGTAAAAAGTACTGGTGCCCCCCTTCTGCTTCTTCTTCTTCTTCTTCTTTTTTTTCTTTCTAAATTTCCATCAGACAAAAAGAAAAAAATTCCAAACCGGCTGCTTGGATGAACCAAAACCTATCGATCTGTCAGCACTACACCTGGATTCACTGACCAGCCGCACAGCAGGCATGTCCCGAAGGAAGCAGAGCAACCCCAGGCAGATCAAACGTAAGTTTCTTTTTATTTCCTTCCCTCTCTCCGGTGTGCTGCAGCCGCCACGGCGCGTCTCCGGGCTTATTAGACTTCGCAGAATATCGCTGTGATAGTGACCACACTGGAGCTGATTCAGCAGCGCTCAACTATCGACACCCATGTGTTGCCTTGTCACGGTCCATACGCTCCGGTCTCCCTCCGCTGTGTGTGTGTGTGTGTGTTTTTTATTGTTAGTTTTTTTCAGAGGAGATGATTTCCAATCCCAAACCAACGGTTTGCTTCTCGCCGAAAAGTTTCAGCGCTTGCAAAGCAAAGTTGTAGAAAAATTGAGTTAACTGCTTGATGTTATTGCATCCCGTTATTCAGCCCCCTACTCAAGAAATGTGTGTGCATCACTTTGGCTAAATGTTGAGACTCTCCTAAGCTTTAGTAATTCAAAATTATAGGCCAGAAAGAATGAAGGTGCACCACCAGACTGGTGTAAAAGGCCAAAATGCTTTTGAATTGCATTACTAAATATATATATTAATATAATATATATAATATATATATATATATATATTAACAAGTTTACTTCATATTCATATACATTCTTCATATTTAAAAAAAAAAAAAAATGTGCACTTGTCACACACATTTATTTGCAGGTGTGTGTAAATAAATTGTCAGACTTAGATATCAGCCAGCAGTATTGATAAGTGTGCATTGTGGCAGTGCTGCAAAAGAGCAACTTTCTGTTTTAACCAAACAGAACTGTTTTCTTTGCTCTGAGGAAAGTGTGCAGCGTGCTTTACACACATTTCAGCTTTTGATGAAATTGTGTACAGCTTTTATTTGTGTTTGCATTTACCTGAGGGGATTTTAATAGCGCTGTGGAACTTCATGGCCTGCATGAATTTTGAAAAGTGTGTCGTATTTACAATGTGTAATTTTAGCTATTTAAGATATTTTTAATTAAGAGTTTTCTGTCATATATTTTCTGAATTTCTTAGATGATTTTAAAGCGCCTGAAATCATCCATTTATACACACACACACACACACACACACACACACACACACACACACACACACACACACACACACAGGCGGGTACATGGGCTTAAACACATGTTCACCTGTGAAATACAGTGGTGTGTGTGTGTGTGTTCAATTTCTCCAGTGTATGCTGCTGTTGAAATGGCAGCAGACTACATGCTGTAGTTTGTAACATGGAAGTAGGATACTGTTTTGTCGACGGTTAGACTATAAGAAACAATGGTTGTGTGCCCATATGTAAGTGTGTGTGTGTTTGTGTGTGTGTGTGTAAGACAGAGAAGACAGAGCTCATATGCATGAATTCATGAGGGCATGTGCCTGTTGGTATACACGAGCGTTTTCTGACATTTGTACAACACAGATTCAGCAACAGAAGAGATTTTGTGTCGTCTTGTTTTCTGTTGACCTTTTAAATATTTTTGGGTTAAATGCAAAAATAAATTAAAACATATATTAAAAAATAGACAAAGGGATCTGGGATTTATAAGCAACTCTAATTCTGGATTGTTCATTTAATTCCTGAACACTTACGTCACATCAGTTAATGAAAAATTGACCAGTTTAACGTGTTAAATATTTCAGTTTGTACTTTAAAGTGTGTTCTTTTAATTGTTTTGACGTATGGACCTAGTTTCTCCTCTTTAATGTTCAGAATACATCAGCTTCGCTATATCATTAACTTTCCATGGAAAATAAGCATTTTGCAGTGACATCATTTACATTTTCAAACTGTCTTCAACATCGCAGTGGTGGTGGTTGTGTTTTTGTCGGCATGCGCCACAAAATAAAAAATCAACATAAAAAAATTAACCAGAACCATTTCAAATCAACAAAGAGGCACGACAGCGTGTGACGTGACTGGCCCACTCAGTTTTTGGACCAATCCCATCGTGGCATCCGAATGTTTTTTTGTTGTCGAGCGAAGGAAGCCCAAACGCCAAGTGTGTTCCGCTTTCGTCACTGTGACCTGGCCTTTTTTTTCTTTTCTTTTTTTTTGGGCGAATTAGTATGTCATGTGTAAGATCTTGTTAATATGGAGCCAGAGTGCAGGCGTATAATCAAGCTTTTGGTTTGAAAGCAGAAAAGGTCACGAGGAGCCTAGATCCTCTCTCCCACCGCGGGAACTCTGGGAAAAAAAAAAAAGGCCGAGGAGGCACTGCACGGAAAGTCAGCACAGACAGTCATTCTAAAGGACAAAAAGGTTGTTGGGCGCAGTACCCCCCCCTCCACACACACACACACACACACACCACCTACCCACCCACCCCCTTCCTGCATACATTGGACTGTTATCTAAAATTGTGATTTATGCAGTATTTTAATATTTTGCTTATTCTTTCCCCTTGGGTGCTCTCTGAGCGGTGATAAAAAGGCGATGCTGAAAGAGCACCATTAATTTGCTCCGATGACTGGGGAGATAAGGCCAGATAATGGGAAAGATAAGCAGAGAAGATATACCATCAGAAACCCGATTATTACCATTAAAATTCCAGCCCAGCAATCTGCAGCTGGCTGATAATTCCTTCTCCGTTTCCACCACTTTGGATGATAAGGCAAAAAATAGTCACTCAGTGCTCCTTGATTAGGCTGCCTGGATATCCCGATAATACAGTGATAAATTATGTATTTTCTCCTCTTGTTTTTTTTCTCTGAAATGTTACATCTGATTTATATATATATATATTCCTCTTTCTGTATCCCCCTCCCCTTGTTGGCTTTCCAAGAAAGAGGAAAAAAAGGCCTCTATACTTTTATTGTAATAATAGTTTGATAGAAAGAGGAGATAGTGGTGAAGGTGTTTTGTGTGGGAGCACATATCAATGTTATCAGCTCATCTCCTGGGGCCAGCTGCTAGCTGCTGTTGTTTTTAGCCTTATCACCCCGTGCCAATATGCCAATAAATTGCCCGGATTGTTAGTCGTTCCGAGGCGGGTCAGGAGAATATGACAGGAATGATGAAAATATCGCTGATGCTCTGCGGATTGCGATTAGCTGCTGTAATATGATGTGTGAATTCCACCAAGCTTCTTCCTCTGTCCTCTCTTCTCCCTCCCTCCTTTTCCCTCTATGTCTTCCTCCTCCTCCTCTCCAACATCCCCCCACCCTCAGCTCTCCCCGGCTGCCGGTGGTGTCCATACCTCTATTCGTAGTGAGAGGAGAAACATTTTGATGCTTAATAGGAAGGAAAGATATGAAGAGGCTGAATTGAAACCAGGCCCCCTCAGAGTAATTTTTCTGTAAAATTGCCCCCCAAAGTTTCACGGCGTTAAAGAGGAATCTGGATGATGTAGGGAGCGTGCCTCCAACCACTGTTTATGGGAACATATTGAAGCACCCTCTGAGGCCACGCGTGGACATCTAATGTCAAATGTGCTTATTAAACTGACTTAGTGTTCTCCCTTTTTACTGCTGTCTTCCTCTGTATGGACCGTCTGAGAATTCATGTTGCCTTCCCTCTGTGCTCTTTTGCTCAGCACACGACCAGAATGAAGCACCGTACTGTAGTGATTACTGTAAGCTTGTATAGCACCTGAGTGGCAAGTGCACAAGTCCCCAGAGCTTACCACTATGTTATACTGTCATGATGCTTAATCTACTCATGCGATAGTAATCTTACACCCATAAAGCTGCACTCTGCAATAATGGTTGTAATATATTTTTCTTTTTTCCTCTTTTGTTTTTCTTTTTACCCATAATTCCTCATGGATAAAGTTGGAATAGGGATTAGTGATGCAGTGCTACATATTGCTCTCCTGGCCTATTTTCTTCCATGCATTGTCTTACTGATATAGCGTATTTGTCATTTTTCTGAGCTGTGAGACGAAACATATTTCATTTACCCGCTTGTGTGCAATTTGGTTGCAATTGTTCCTGACCTTTAACTTACTGCAAATCCAACACACTGTGCACAGAGCTTTTTGGAGTACTCTTAACATAACGCCTGCTTTTCTCAGCTAGTCGGCTTGAAACTGAACCACAGGTTCTCTGCTAGAGCTAGCAGTCTGCTTTTTATCACAGAAAGCATTTTTTCCCATCTCTGCTCTACAGTTAATCTCTCCAACTCCTTAGCATAAGGCCACTTTATGTAACGTCAGCATGCTGTTTATCATATCAGGTGACATTTCTATCTTTGAGGGGCATTTATCAGAGGCAGATTACACTAGTAAGGGATAAGGGGAGTGTTTACTGAATTGTCTGCCAACATCCTGTATCTGGATTTATGCGTATGTGTGTATGTTTGCTTGTGTATACATCGGTGCATGTACAGTATGCTTGACGAGCATGTGGTTACGCGCTCTAGCAGAAGGATTGGAGCTGTTAGCTTGATGTATTTGGGTTGCTTTTTTTTCTGTCTCTCTCGCACTAGTACAGACTCCTCATCCATATTTCCCACAACTGAGCTCAGCTTTGCTTTCTTGTATATGGAAAGCTGTGGAAGTTGTAGTATACGCTGCATTTTCACCCTTGGCCCGCAAATGCTGGCAGCTCTAGCAGTCAGATGTTTTGGGGGTGTAAAAATCAAAAAATGTTTGCATGCCAGCCTCCCTGTATATTTAAGGGTCTCCCTTTCATTGGGTGACAATCACGGCGTGTCTCTCGTGTTTCTCTTGTTGATTTCTGTCAGAAGAAGAATGGTTGTTGAATGCCAACTTTCCCTCAAACATCTGTTCCCTGCCAATAACAGCTTGCGCCGTTGCCTCGTCTTAGCTGAAGGATCCCCAATTGCCTCCTCACTTTTGACACAAAACAACAATGCAGATGAATGTCATCTCCTTTTAATGCTTTTTTTTCTCTCTCCCCGCACTCATTGTCTCTAAAGTAAAATTGCTTCTTGTAGCTCGAGAAAGTCTTTGTGCTCACAGCACTGCTGTTGCTGCTTATGCTACGGCTACAGGGAGAGGAACGCGTAGCAGCTTCCTTTATGTTGAAAGCATTGCCCTGTGATGTGTCGGATGAGCCGGGGCTGGCAGCCGATGGACTGCCGGTGCCTAATCCTGCCGTCTCTGTGGCTGTAGCCCGCGGTGCCTGGACAGCAGTGTGAAATGTGGGCAGGGTTGCTGCGAAGGTGGAGGTCACTTCCTCACACAGTTTCCTCTTTATCTTCCTCTTTCCTGAATTCCACTGCTATTATTCCAATAAGCACTGGTTCAAACTGTCACCATTGTGTTTTTATCCAGGCAAACTGACGGTCCCTGATGTGAGCGAGACGTTAATTTTAGAAATGTCCAAATCGGAACCACGTTGCACTAACGCTCCTGCCGTTCTTGGATTTCCTTTTTTTCTTTTAATTTCACATTTCACTCCTTAACCGTGTTGCTCTCCGGTTATTTAGATTTTATATCAATGATGCCCACTGAGCCCTCGGGTAACAATTGACTTTCAGCCTGCTTTAAGTTAATAGCCTTGTCTCTACCTTGTAGGGATCAATATTGGTATTAATTAATCACCATTATCAAGAGCAGGATCTAGTTCCATTTGTTGTTACATCAGCAAAATATCAATAGAGAAAGTGGACTCCCTGATCGTCATGGCAACTTCATCTCTTAGGTCAAAGAGAGTTTATCTTATCTTGCTGCTGAGAGTGGCAAACTGCTCAGGAATCTAGTTTAGACTCAAAGATCATCGATTTAAGCTTCTTCTTTTTTTTTTTTCCCTTTTCACCACCGCCTTTTTGTTTCAGGAGAGAGGGTGGTGAAAAAACCCCAACAACAACAAGAGAAAGGCAGCATTCTAATCACAACAGAGATGTAAGATTTAAATATTGATGTCCAAAGGCCATTACAGCAAAGAGGGCCTCTGGTCTCGCTGTTGTTCAAGTACGTCCTTTTAAGACCCAGACAAAGCTTTGATTATCAGAGGTGTCACCGTGGAGTATGTCTGTATAGCTGACAGTGTGGGACTGCAGCGGAGATCAGTTTCCTGCAGCCACGACCGCAGAATGCTAACAGATCTCACTCCACATCCTGGTGTTTCTACAGGCCTCAGCATACAGTGTGTTTTGGGGAAATTGCTGTATGTGAGGCTCATTATATTGCAATAATGTAAAGCTGTATTAGTGAAGCGGTGTTGATGACTGATTTAGTCTTAAGAGCATTTGTTCAGATAAAATATGAACGTTCTCAAAATATTCTCAAATGTGAATAGTGAATAGTTTCAGACTTTCTCTGTCATGTGAACAATTTTTGATTTTAGATTGTTGGTGCAGCCAAAACAGGACTTATGAGGATGTAAATGTGTACTTTTTGTGACTGCCATTTTCTTCTGTTTCCACTGGAAAGACTGAGAAGTTATGTAGATTAGGCCATAACCAGTAGAGGAAGAAGTATTATAATCTTTGAAGAAGCAATATTTTCAGGAATTGTTCTACATGGTTGTTCCATACTTTATGTTTTACTCATGGATCCTTGTGTAAGAATGTGTTTACTATCTGTCAGACGGGGAGGGTGGAACTTTCTTTTTCCTTTTTTTAAGCATGTGATGCTTTAATGTTGCCTACATTATAGGACACATTGTAACATGTGTTTTGGATGTAATGTGGATAGTAACGAGTAACCGAGTCAGCTTGAGCTTGTCTGAGGGTCTTACCTGAAATCTGCAATATTTTATCTTGGTTCATATTTTTCCAGTAAGGACCTTAACATTATTTTCAACCTGCAGTGAAGTACGAGCCTGGTTAGACATTTGCAGTGTACATACAGACTGCGGAGACTTGAGTGGCCTTGTTTGTATAGGAAGTTAGGTCTGGCTTGAGCTATTTAGGTAGCGACAGCTTGGGTGCTTGGATGTACCTCATCATGCTGCAAAATGCTCCTCAGGGTTGGAGCAGAGAGCAGGGGCACTGTCTGCTTCTTGCTTTTTTTTTTTCTTCCTCTTTTTTTGCCTCCAGGACACAATTGCCTCATTTAACATTCTCCATTTGGCCCCAGCCAAGAGGGGAAATAGCCAGGGTGAGTAAGAGAGGCCGCCACACATCATGAATTCTTCTTTCATTTAACTTGCACGGTCCCTTTTCACCTTGGTGATGCACATGGATCAGGAATGAAGATACTGCTCAATTAAGGGGATTTCCGAGGTTGCTTCTGAGGTATCGCAGTTATTTTTGCGCCGTGCCGAGGTTTTGATGTACCATTGATATGGATATTGGGTTCGTCACATTCATGTGATGCTTTGACATCTCCAGAGCTGGAAGAGAAGCAACTCTGCCACAGCAGCAGGAACTTGCCTTCTTGCCACATGCGAGAAATAAAGTCCAAGGGTGGAAACCTGTCAGTCTTCAATTCCGGGCACATAAATAACTTTTATGTGTCTATTAAGATTCTTTTTGTTTGTTTCAATTTAATTAGCTACAGCGAATCAAAACATTTTCATGGAATATGTCAAAATTGATAGCTGGGTTTTTGACTGAATCTTGGATGAGGGAAGGGAAAGAGAGTGCGCTTGGAAATGTGACTCACTCTTTTTTTGCAGCAGGCATTGTCACAGCATGTCGTCAGCAATATACAGTAAAATTATTAGCCAAAGCTGTGAGTTTGACTTGCCATTATGTAACAAAAAAATTCTTTCAGGAAATAAAACATAAATGAATGGTGATTTAATTAAAACAAAAAGGGGGTAAAAAGAATTAAACAAAGAGAAAGAGAAAAGAGAGCGCATAATGAAAGGGGATGATTTGGTGAACACCATTTCCAGAGAAGGATAGTAGCTGGCACACCAGAAAGTGACACCCTAATAGCTGTTCAGTCTAAATCTCTAGCTTGGCAGGAATTACCGGGGATGTGTTGGGAAAAGAAGCGAAGGAGGGGGGTTAGTGCGATGCAGAACTTTGCATCGGGTTGAAATGCACCAGGCTGTATAGTTAAGGGATAGGTGGCAACAGGGGATTAAGTAACAAGCTTTTCAGTTCAATTTGTACATCAGCATTTTCCCCCAGACGGACGGCACAAGACGCGCAGCATCTTAAGGGTTCGGTGGAAAATCGCTAATGACAAAGCTTTGTAAATAGATAAACAATTTGTGTCAAATATGCTGAAAATATAAAGCAAACTTCAAAACATGTTAATACTTTAAAGAGGCTGTGTTTTGATTTGCACCATCGCAAAGCTGGTTAAAGCTGTTGACAGCGCAGCTTACACATCATGTGATCAGAGGGCCGCATCTGCCGGCGTGTGATTAGCGGGGAGCGCCGCAGCAGAAGCGGGCAGGACGGGGCGATACGCTGCGGCTGGAGCAGGTTGATGACGATCGATCGCGTTTTACTGTAAAATCAGTTTTAAGAGCGAGGCCGCACGACACCGGCCAGTGACGGAAGGGACGCCACGCCGCAAAATGCGCGTCTCTTATTATCTTCAAAGCAGGCTTTGTGAAAGTGACAGAGTAAACACCCAGAGAGAAATGCAGCTGCTATTATTTCACAATCAGCCAATTTTCTTTTTCTGTGTATTTCAGAGAGCGCTTATCTAGTAATTACTAAAAACTGTTGACACTGAGCAAGTGCTGTAGCCAACTCAAATGCCTTTTTTGTCTTATGATATCAGATTGGATTTTTATCTCGGGTTCACACAATCACGCATCCCTGAAAACCAAAGATAACTGCCTCAAACTCCTTATTTCCAGCATGAGTGTCGAATTAAGAGGCTCATTTTGAAAAGCTACAATCATTACATCCTGTGTTCATTTCTGTGGCGATAATATATTTTTTTTCCCTCCTTGCTTCTGGGATGTGTCTGTGAATCTCTGAGACATACATTTGACCATAATCAAGTTTTTTTAAGCTTCAGAAACAGGATAACAACTGGGTCAGATGATAAGCTCCAGCAAAACAGGGAAGGAGAAAAAAAATCCTCCTGTGATAGACGAGGAGAAAATCTGATTGATTGATGTCTGCTGGCTTTGCCACCATCACAAGCCAGTTGACAGTTAGTTTTGGGATCAGATGATTTCACTCTTAAGATTGGGGTTGAGGGGAAGCTAGGCAAATATGAAGGACACAAAGGTCAATGGCTTCTCTCCTCCTCTCTGTATCTATCTCTCCCTTGCAATAGCTTGCTTTGACAAACTGTAATATGTTGCTAAGCTTTGTGGCAGCAGGACACATGGTCGTAGTTTGTACAGTAATATCCTATTGCCAGTAATCTCACAAGGAATGATTGAAAGTGCTGGAGGAATCTGGTACTAGCAGAGACCCGTTGACATCATCAACTGCTGTGGACTGGCACATGTCTCCTGACTTGTTTGAACTGAATTTTTCCATGGGATTGAATAAGTTAAACAACAGCTTTGACTCGAAGTGAATCTGTTATTGTAAGCGGGATCTGATAAGGTGGCACCATATTACCAGTTTGTATAGCAAAGAGGCCAAAAATGGAATCGCCGGCGAGTGTTCTTCTTTGTGGTTTCGGGGGGGAAAAAGGCGAACATGGAACGGTGACAAAGGATGATTGGATGCATATTGTAAATAAACACCCAAGTCTTTCACTACCCCCCTCCCAAACCAACCCCCTACCCCAACCTCATTCTCAGACACATCTAAAGATGTTCCATCCAATATTTCATCCGCTCTTGCTGTTTAGATCACATATCACTCGGGTTGCTCTGGAGTTGACCCCTTTGCGGCAAAAGAACAGTAACACTTGGATCAGATTTAACCAAGACAAACCCAGAATAGGCCGTAATATCGCCAGTGTTTGTCATCTTCTTCCTTTTAGCCATTGTTACCGAGCTGAAATTTAATAAGGCGGGAGTTGGGAGCCCTCGGTGATGTCTGTGATATTTAATAGGAGGCCTCAGTTCCTGCGAGGGCCCTTCTCTAATAGTCATAACAGACATGTCCATTAGCTTTGTGTGGGTCTGCTTTCAAGATCAAGGTCTCACTTGTAATGAAGTGGCTATGCAAATGCAAGTCAAATTCTACTATTGTGAATCACTTGTTTTAATCAAGTTTTCACTGAAAGAAACGCGGGGCCCATTCAGAGCCACTAACCAAACAATAAAAAAAGGATAATCCGAAGACAATTCCCATCCAAATGGAACCGGACATCATTTAGGGGAAGAGACAACAACTCTTTGTTTGTTTGAAGTGGTTGATATGACAACCTTCTTGTCAAAGACTCAGGGTGAATAAAAGGGATTTGTAATTACCATAATTATCTCTTATATGTTTTCACCTAATGATGTCCATTAAATGGCTGAGGCTTCATTTAGAGGCTGCCTTGCTGTAGGTTGGCATAGACTCATAATACAGCATGTTACATTTCACAGCGCACAAGTAATGAACTTCTTTCATCGCAGATGTTTATCGTGCAGTGCTTCTGGGGCGAAAAGCCAATATACTTCAGCTTTTTGTTACAGTTGGATTATAACAATTCTCATAGTTCCCACTTATCTTTCAAATTTTCTCTACATGTGATATCAACCCAATTGGCTTCATGTCTAAACAGGATGGCTCTCTAATCTAGACCGCTGTTCGTTTCATGTAAAACATCTCATTTTGTGGCTTAGGCTGGTGGCTGTCTTATCGTTACATAATTCGCTGCCCTCTCCGTGATTCTTCTTTGTGGCAATTTATTTAAATTCCCCCATGTTTATATATTTCCTGTCTCTTTTCATTCCGAATGATTGCCTTTCATAAGCTCAAAGGCTCATCTTCAAGACATTTGGTAACTTTACAGATATGAATTCACAGTAGGGATAAAGAAGGGGTGGGGTGGGGGGCTATTTTGATGGAGAGCAGAAGAAGAGGGAGGAGTGTTAGTGCATGTCCGTCTCTGTCTCGAGGCCTGAATCCAGAGGTTGAACTAACTCTGATCTGCAGTACAGATATAGCGCTCTTAACCGTGCACACCTCAGCAGGTACAGTGTTTGAGAGACCATGGCGGAATACGTGTGTGCTGTTCTGCTCCGGCACTAAGGCCCCTCAGTCCTGCATGTGGCTCCGCTCCTGTGGTTGCTTTGGTCTTTGTCTGCCACCTATCAGCATATCAGCAGTGTCTCTGAAGCCCAGTTGTATAATGCACCATTTATGGCTTTGTGGAGGGAGATGGCGGTCGGGCGGCGGAATAGCTCCAGGCCTTCCCTTCAGTGAGTGGATTAACGGCGGCCTGCTTTAGCGCACTCTACCGCGGTGTGAAATCGGCCCCGCTTCGCCGCCGAGACTCTCTCTCTCTCTCTCTCTCACTCTCTCTTTTCTCCCTCTCTGTTTCCTCACCTCCATGCAAAGCCTCTCCCAGCCATCTGTGAAATGTGGAAACTCTGTGTCTAAGTTGAGTTCAGATCCCATCCCCTCCGTCAAGCTGAGGCCAGGAAGCAAATGGGCAGGCAGTCGGCGGAGGGGGTTTTGCGGGTGGGTTTGGTGGGGATGAGGAGGAGGAGGAAGAGGAGGCTGGTGGTGGTGGTGCTGGGGGGGGGGGATCAGCTCACTGATGTCGTGCCGCGTGTGCAGGAACCCTGCCTGTTCTCCGCGGGCGAGTTGGAGGAGGGTCCAGGCCTGGGTGCCGGCCGAGAGATCTCTGGTTCCTGCTTGCAGGTCCAAATCCCCCCTCTGTGTGTGTCTGTGTGGAGGCGAGGTGGTGGCACAGCTCCCCTGAGCCCCTGCCCAGTCCTTTGAAGATAAGATGGTGATACAGAGTCCCTTTCGGTACGTCGCTAACCGATGGTCTTTGTGCGACACACATGCCTCTCTCCGTCGGAGCCTGCAGCTAAAACACCTATGGTCTTTACTGAAACGAATTGGCCGCACGGCCTGGGGTCAAATTAGATTATGAATGGCTGACAGAATCCTAGATCATATGTTTAGGATATTCCATTTTTTTTCACCATTTTCATGCTGATAAGGTACAGTTCTGCTGTGGCTGATATTGTATTTCTATTTGATTTCCCTCCACTGAGAAGAATCACTTTCAGAATTGTCCCCATACTCTCTGCCGCTGACTTAATTTTTTTTTTTTTTCTTTCAGTTTTCCATGGCAACTAGTTGTCATCTTAACTCTGCTGATTTCTATGCTATCTGGTGCTGTATTGCTCTTGATCATGACAGTTTTTTAAACATGCTTCTCCTCTGCATTTATAACCACATTTTGTGGCACTCACAGGCCAATTCTCCCACTTCTGGCTCTCAGCACCAGCTTTTCACAAGAGCGCCCATCATAATCAGGCTTTTGAATTATGAACTCAATATTCCCTTTACTCATTTTTTTCCTCTATCCTGTGACTTTGGGGTTCAGATCTGTGCATAATGTCTTATGATTGCATGGCATTATGGTGGTTTTGGAAAGCCAAGCGGAGGTCCAGCCACGCATCATCTTTCCATAGACAATGTGGATCTCTGTGTTTCTCTGAGCTCATCAGGGATGGGGCGTTGATTGCTTTTTGATACCCCTCCAATGTGGATGAGGTCCTGCATACATCAGCTAATTAGAATGTACTTACAGTGTGTGTGCTTTTTGTGTGACAGACCCCCACAATTGTCATCAGATCCTCAGCCCAAGTGCTCTAACCACACTCGATGAAGCCTTTATCAAATTCAAAAGAAAAGCTATACAGTGCAGAGCTGGGGCTTGGCCATGTGGGGGTGAGGGTTGTGTGAGCACGCGTGTGTGTCTGTGTCTGTGGGTTTTCATGTCAGAGAAAAACAAAACACTAAAAATGAAAAGAGACTGCACAATGACAGGAGTTATTGCAGTAAATTCGACTTTAAAAGCCTCTTTATATACAGCAAGTACAAGGAAAATCTAATGACAGCTGCTGCATGTAAGCTATAAAAAGATGAGTATGTAAGAGAAGAAACCTCCCTCCTACTGTTCCAGCCCAAGTCGAACATACTGGAGTTAACTTCATCTCACTGTAGTTATTGATGGCCGCTTTGCTAGAAGCCCTAAATGGATGGCACAGCAGTAGGAGGGAAGTTGCAGCAGCTAATTAGGCTTCACAAATTAGTGAGTGGTATCATTCTGTGCACCTTGATGATATTAGAGTTTTTACAGGGAAAGTTTTGCCATCGCCTCACTGGCTTTTTGGGCTGCAGGGTTTTTTTTTGGAAGACTGTATTAGTTAGGCGCCAACAACACCTAGTTTACCCCCTCTCTCTGCCTCACACACTCACAGACTCTCCAGCTAGTCTCACCAAATGCTTTAGCCCATGCTATGATCTGAAGGTGCTGGGGCGTCGCTATATATTTCATAAAGGCATTCTATTACACCCCCATGGCTCGTGGGGAATGGTACACTGTGGTCTAGTCCCCAGGCAGCTGAGAATAAAGTGTAGGACGTGGCACTGGAACAGAAATCTAACTGCTGTTTCTTCAGGTAATCTTGACTTGGATCTTAATTCCAATAAAGTGTTATTTTTTTTCACAGCATAAGCCAGATCCAAGCAAGAACACTCCACTCGGTATTTCTTGCAGTTACACTTTATTGAATATCATTTCAGATAAGAGGTGTAATCCTTTGGGGCGAAGTGATGTATATTGACCAGCTCAATGATAGCGATACAGTGCATGTCTCTGATGTGAAAGTGGTAAATAACGATTTGTGTCATCGGCTCAATCATATGTGGAGGAATATTGAAAACTCTCCTTATTTTTGTCAGTTTCCAACTTTGCCTGAATATTTCAAGGAATGTAGAAAGCTATGGTGGGTAGGTGCTGCACTGGTGCAGAGATTTGCTCACATGTTGTCTGCTGACAAGGTGGAAGAAGAATTCACATTTTACACAAATCCATTATAAAGGTAGTTTTCAGAAACTTTTCTGTTCAGTTCAATTTAACTCAATTTTATATATATAGCACAAAATCATAACAGCAGTCGCTTCATATTGTAATGTAAAGCCCCTATAGTAATACAGAGAAAACCCCAGCATATAGACAGCCCCTTATGAGGAAGCACTTGGTGACAGTGGGAAGGAAAAACTCCGTTTTAACAAGAATAAACATCCCACAGAACCAGACTCAGGGAGGGATGGCTGTCTGACAAGACCAGAAAACATCACTTCATCAGAACTGCCTGTGTGTATTTTGACTTTACAGCATAAACAAACTGGATTCAGCTATAAGTTGATTATCCTCTTTTCCCCCTCCTATTAGGCCCTACATTGTTTACACACCGGTGGTGAAACAGCTTTAGACAACATAACTGCAGAAACCTTCCTTGTCAAATGAAAATGGGTCTAATTTTGAAAGTAACTTCAAAATATGTTTAATTTCACAATGGAGGAAGATACATTGTATACAGTCTTGCATTAAAATGCAATCAGGAATAATAAAGCTGCTATTAGAAGTCAAACTCGAACAGAAAGTGGGGATTTTAAAAATCATTACACTGTGGTTTTATATCACCCTGAGCAGTACCACGTGAGCTGGACGTTGTGTTCATCAGCACAAACATATTGGGATGGCACAGTTTCTTTAACAGTGAGTCGCTGTGCTTATCAAGTAACTGGAGGTTTAAGTGTGATGCTATAGAGAGGAAGGCTGGCATGCTAATAATAGCCACTGCAGTCTGAGTAAAGGTTAGCTGTGTTCCACCACAGGAGATGTTTGCTTTGGTACAAATTTTCAGAATTTTTATTTAATCATGTAACTGGTTAAATTTAGTCATTTCAATGCAAAGAAGTGACTTTATTTGTGTTTGTAGAGAGCTGCTGTTACAATAATTATTAGCTTTGGCTGCCAGCCGCCAACATCAGGAGAAGCCCATTGTCTTGCTGCGAAGTGTGCTGGAGTTCAAGCAGTGAGCCAGGTCACTCGGGTCAATACCACACTGCTACAGTCTCACCTCTCAGAGTGACTGGGTTTCTTCCATCAGCAGAGAGCAGCCCTCGTTGCTCCCACACGGTTCATTTCATCAGGGTCTCTTTTATCTTGACTGCCCAGGCCCGTGACCCCTGAGCACTGATAGTCCAATAACAGTGCAAGAGAGCATCACCGGGGCATTGTGGAGACTCAAACAGAACTTAACTGGGTTAAGTTTTCTCTCCCATTAAATTTAGTGTGTGTTGTGTTTGCATGTGCGTGTGTGCGTGCTGGTGCATTGATTTGCTGACCTGCATGTGTCTCTTGAACTGTCTGAGAAAAGTTCAGTTTGAAAACTTCAAACAGAGTTTACTGGAAGGGAACATGAATGGTGACAGATTTAGCATGAAATATGTATCATGAATGAAATGCAAATTTATATTTGAAGCTTTTTAAGGAAAAAAACAAACATATAGAATATGCCAAAAGCTGCGGTGGAGCTAACACATCTAATTCTAAAACAGAAGAAAGAAAGGGCCGGCCGTTAACGCTCAGAACTGTTCAATTTCATGAGCCCGCAGAGAGGGCCGTGTTTACTTTTCTTCGCACAGAAGAAGAGAAATGAATGCTCTGGGTTGCCTGTAAAGACAAACATGAAAGGAATCACCAAGAGTTCTTTAGGCCCTTTCTCTTGTGTTGTGTGTAATGCAACTTCTTTACTGCCTAGGTAGTCTCTGCCATCTGACTGCCGTTTGAAGTCAGCAGAAGTCGACAATATTTGCTTTTCAGCAATTCTCGCCCACTGTGTCTCTCTGTTGCTTTTGAAAGTGTGACCAGTATGGAGTCTCTATCAGTTCACTTCTTGGAAGAAATGGCTCAAATTGGGCGTTTGGTTCGCTGGTGGATTGATGATGAGGTCCTTGCATATGAAGGGCTCATTGTTGTGCTGGGGGAGAATGTGATGGACAGCTACAGGTGATGGTGGCGGAGCAGGAGGAGGAGGAGGAGGAGACGGGCAGTGAAAGGGGTGGGGGGTGGGGGGGGGAGTTGGATGGTGCAGGGAAGCCAGACTGGCCTATTAGGGAGTGGCAGATAGCCTCAGCTCAGACCTGCTGGGGTGTGATCTCACCAAAGAAACCAGAACGGGCCAATCTCTGTCATAACTCTCAACCACCAAAGAAAAGAAAGTTAGAGAGACTGAGCAGAGGGTTTGACAGATAGAGAAAAGAGGAAAGTCCAGACAGCGCCAGGAATGCAAACACGTTTGTGTTAAGAAGTCTTCCCCCCCTTGTCTTTTTTTTTACCCTGGGCACAGCATCCATCCATGCATCCACTGTCTTCTGCTTATCCAGTTCAGGGTCCTCCTTTTTCCAATTTGATGAAGGAGGAAGAACATGTAACAAATAAAACATCTGACCAATCGTTTATTGACAGCTGTTAATAGTCAATCACTATGGAAGCACCAGCATCTGGTGCTCAATCTATGCTTCTTCTCCTGTGCTTCCCCTTAATCAAGCTCCCTCTATGCTCTGCCATTAAGCCGCAGAATTTAGAGGAGCAGTTCATTTCCAGTACACTGTACATACTGTTTTCCTGCTTGAGAAATTACATCCTTTGTGGATTTGAAGCACAGAGTGCTATTTCTAATGGCATTATCCAGCGGTTGCGTGTATGAAAGCCGCTCCTTCTCTCCAGTGGAGGTGTGTGTGGGTGGGTTAGAGGGGGGAGTCTGCGAGGCTGCTGAGACCCCCGGCGTTATCAGCACCAGATGCAGGTTGACTTCAGACTTTCAATGGAAGGTAAAGAGAGAGAGGAGGGAAATTAATGAGAGCCATAAAACTAGCAGGATAAATAATTAGCCAACTGGTCCTGAGATCCATCCCTTCATTTGCAGCTGCAAATAAATACCCACATGCAAAGTTTTGTGTGTGTGTGTGTGTGTGAGAACTAGCCTGATGCTGTTAGCTGTGGTTATATGCATGTTTGCTTTTTTAAGATCCAGATGTTGTCGATTTTTCTGCGTCCTCCCACCTTCATTTTTCACATGTGTCTGAGTGACAGGGTTCCTTCTGCCTTGCCATTGATAATTGGCTTGGACCAGTGGTTCCTCTAAATGTGTGAGGCACAGACAAACAAGCAAAAAAAAAAAGGTCTATTCAGCTGTCATAGCATACTTCATAAATCATCTGGATGAGAGAGTGTCATATTCGTGTCCACTTTTTTCTTGGGCTAATCAGAAGGACATAATGTTGCTTGTTTACTCAGGTCTGATGTTGCCTAGTTGAGCTTCTAAAAAAAATGAAGGAAGAGAGTGGGCTGTGAAACACTTTGCTTTGTGCAGATACTCAAAGCACATTTATGTCTAACAAGTGATGTCATCTGACTGAACTGATTGCTCCTTTGCTGTGTCCTCGTCAGGATCAAAGCTCATTTTTGCTGCATTAGAGGACACTTTGTGCCAGTGTGCTGTGTGCCGATCAGCGGTGTTTACATGCAGTTCACTCCCCGAGGATTTCGTATTATTGTTGTCACACTGTATGGAGCGCAGCCACTCGCATTGTTCTAATACACCAGCGGTAGATTTGAAAAGAGCTGAGCAATCACTGAAAGACTTACATTATCCTGCGGTCTTTGATCGCTTTTCCGTTTGTCTGTGCTAAGTAATCTTCCCCTCTAATCTCTTTCACAGATATAAATAAACAAGTAATGCTCTAAATGAGAGAGAGCACACGAGTGAGCATCCAGAGGATTATGGTAATTTGTGGATAAACAGCGGTGGTTTTTTTTTAAAGTGACTTTTCTTTATTAGAAAAGTTGCTTCTTTAAAGAAATAATCTGTTTTCAGCCCCGTAAACCCGGAGAAATCAATCAGTAAATTGTATTCTGCACGATGAAGCGATGACGTTTTCATTTACTTCTCAATAAGGTTTGCCTTCGTGAATGTTGAATTCCCCTGGGAATTATTTAGATGATCTCGATTTCCAAGCGTTTGCTCGCCACTGATTTAAAGTTCTACTGTAAATAAAAGCACTAAACAGCAAATACCTTCCAAATCAACGTGACCATATTGCAGATTGATTTTCGGACTTTGCTCTTTTTTTTCTTCTAATCTCTTCCAACTTGACATTTGGAAAGTCAGAAATCAATTATGTCTCCTTCCCAAATGAAAGGCAGAAAAAAAACTAGTATATGACTTTAAAGTCAGTCTAGCTCGCCTTTGACACGGCACATTACAAAGGGAAAGGAAAATCACACTGCATACCTGATCCATAAAAAAAAGCCTTTGAAATGGATTGCTGGGTGGGATCCAGTCTGGCACAAGTCATGGCATTGATGGCACAGCCCCTGGGCGCGCGGATACTTGGCCCGGACAAGACGGTTGCTGGGACCATATCAGTGGGCACTGGCCCATCCTCTGGGAGCTCCTAAGCCATGCTGTCTGAAGAAGAACTGATGGGGTTGGCAGCACATATGGGCATGCTACGGGGTTTATTTCAGTCAAAAACAGCCCGATGTTATCGCCTTCAGTCACCAGTGCAGCGGTATCACTGAAGCTTACAGAAACGATGGGGCATCGCAAGAAATTAAAGAAAACCCATCCTGCTGGGGATTAACTTGAAAATAGAAACTTTTTCCCTTTGTTCCACCTGCACTGCTTTTAAATCTTAGGTGCTCAAATCTAATTGTGTGCCACCATTTCCGCCCTACACGTTGTGTTCAGGTGACAATTTGTTCCAGCTAATTGGAAATGTTGCGTGGGCCCTGCCTGCGCTGAGCATCAGCCTATCATGAATGACACTGATGTGATAAACATGGATTCCACTGGCTGCCGCTGCTTTTCAAGCCAAGACAGGAAGTTGACAGCTGCAACAGTTTTCAGAAATAGTTAGTTGATAACCATCCACGGGGTAATGAAACTTCCACCTTTGATGAGAAGTTGAAACGAGACTGTTTCACTGTTGGCTTGGCAGAACATTAGACATGGCTGCGAGGCAGGCAGAGGCCGACGAGGGATCGAGCCGTTTTAATAGGGCTCATCCAGAGGTGACGAGAGCACTGCATGCACTGAACTGGAGGTGTGAGCCGGGGCTGCCAGTACATATCTTTTGTCTTTCATTATCTTTATTTCCTTATTATTTTAAATGGCCGGTGTGTGTGTGTGTGTGTGTTTTTTCTCTCCACTAGAAGCTTTTTTGATATCCATTTAGATTGGGGCTTCATTAAAAAACCTCAGACAATGGAGTGACTTCTAATTAAGAAGCGCCGCATCTGGCCCCTGGCACCCTATCCCGTTGTTCCATCTATTTTGCTGGGGAGAATTCATTTGTTTCTTAATTAAGAAAAACACCAATAGCGTGAAAAATCTGCTTATGGTACCTGAATCCTAATTAGTTAAATAGTGAGGGGAAGGGGAAAACACATTCCAGTAGCCCTAGAAATGAACTCAGAGCTGATAAAAATGAACTAACTAGCCTTGCATAAATCGAAGCTGGGGAGAAAGTGTACCATCATTATGGCTAAGACAATATGCAAACTATCTTCAAAGAAATCAAATTGCCGGAATGTTTTCATTTGCATGTATTAACCATTAACATAATGAGGAGAAGTGACATTGGACCCGGATTGTGTGTCTGTTCGGATTGATAACTCTGCTGCATCTGCAAATAGTCTCCTCTGCAAAATTATGCTAGCAGTCAAATCAGTGCTGAACTGTGGAGGGAGAGGGAGAGTGATGGAGAGAGAGAGAGACACACACGGATGGAGAGGGGGGAGAGACAGAAAGAGAGCAAGAGAGAGAGGAGAGTGGAGGCTTTTGCTTTTTTCGTTTTATCAGGGAGCTCAGTGCAAACCTGCTGCAGTGTTGAATCGGAGCCATCATCCTCTGACAGCTATCCTTAAACAGGAAGGTGCCGCGAGTCATTGTCTCTAAGGCTCTGCGGAAAGCTGCTCTGTGTGTGTTTTTGTGTGTGTGTGTGTGTGCGCGTGTGTGTGTGTGTGGGGAAGGTATGGGTTGGGGGGTGGGGGCACAGAGGATGTGCCCATGTGGCTGCTAGCTAGAGACAGACCTCGAGTGGGCACACTTCACACTCCTCACCCCCACCTCCTCCCCCTACCCCAAAACCGTCTCATACATATCGGACACATGCACGCACACGCCTGCACGCGGGGCTCGTGTGCACACGTGTCACCCCCACCAACACCAACACCGCTATTTCCAAAACACACACACATCTGAGTGCTTCCAGGATACCAAAGGCTCACTTATCTGTTCCGCAAAGACTTACCATGTCCCACATTGGTGAGTTGTGCGGGCATCCGGCCAAAACCACTGTGCCCCCCCCAACCTCCCCACTGCAGGCGTCATGCAAAACACTGAACTTGTCTTCAATATTCAAAATAATTTTTCCAACATGCTATTTCCCAGGATCAGCCTCTTAGGTCAAATTATTCAATTAAGTGTCTGTTTATTACTGATACCAAAGCTGGGTGGCGGTTCTACTTATCACCTTTTTTGCAGATTGGTGTTCTTGCAGAATACCACCATAAAGATTGCCTTGGCTGTAATTAAAATGGCACAGAGACAAATTTGGCGCAGGGCTAAAGACATGGGGAAATGAAGGAGGTAAGAGGGTGGGGAGGGGGTGGAATTGCAGGGGCTACGTTCTGTCATCCGGTTGGGAAAAAGTTGAGGATGTGCAAAGTAGCGAAATTGCCATCGAGGGCACTACAGTATGCCACAAAGGAGCAGGTAGGAGAGAAGAAACGCAGCCTTGCTGTGGCGTTGTTGTCGCCGCCGTGCGATTGCGTGGAGGGAGCGGTCAGGGAACGAGGCTGCTCTCCAGTGGGTTTGACTGAAGCGAGCAAACAGGAGTCGGCGGTTGGTTTGTATGGCAGAGCTGATGCTGTTCAGACGTCCTAAACGCCAGCCGGGCTCGCATCCATCCACGGGCCTGTGTGTTTGATGAGCTATTGGCAGGCTGTGGGGACACGTGTTCCCGTGCCTCGTGGCAAACATACCTTTCACCGTCTTTGACTCCACCAGCCTGTGTGACTTCTCGGGGAAAAAAAATATGAAAGAAATCAAAGCGCCAATAAGCTGAGGGGTGTTAAGCCAGAGAGGAAGGGGGGGGGGAGAAAAAAAGAAAAGAAAGACCTGAGCGACTTTGGATTTTGACAGAATCTTCATGTGCTCTCTGACAAAAATTTGCATTGTTATCGCAGATAACTGGTGATGTTTTTACTTGGTTGTACATTTTTGTGAAATATGTAAAACGTAAACCGAGCCTCTAACGATTCCCTTAATGACGCGGATCTCGCTTTTCTCCCCCGAATCGCGTCTTAGCGGGCTTCTCAGTGCAGAATGTCTGATATCTGAATATTAAAAGGGAGTTTCAAGCTCATCTGCAAATGTGATTTGCACATATCACACTTCTGCAGTCGTCAAGCTGCTTCATCGCCAAGCTTCTGAGCAAAGAAGGCTGGGGAGGGGAGGGACGAGGGGGGAAAAGAAAGAGAAAGATGCACATATGGGTTGCTATTGATGTATTCCATTTCTGACCTAATTTAAATCCCTGCCAACAAGCTCATATGCATACTGTACATTTGCTAAATTACAGAGTGTAAACCTTGCCTTCTCACGGAGACAGGTGTAAACATCGATGTTGTCATAATGCACCCGCAGTAAATATGATAATCACGCGATCCTGCAATAGAGCACAAAATAATTTGGACATCATTTTGATGCCTGAGGGGCCCAGGGGAATGGCCTCCAGAACGAAAGGTGGCCCATTGACATGCTATACACGCCAAGATATAATTATGGCTGCCTGTCTTTGTTCCTCCCAAGCTTCCTCTCAGAGCACTCGTAATTTGCTTGTGATATTTTGCTATTCTTTACGATTGAGTTATTCTCCGTGGACTCGAGTATTACACGGGTGTAAATGAAGATGCAAAGAACTTGCTCTCCTGCCAAATTCCAAAGTTAGGAAAGTCTAAGTTTAATATCGAGGCAGCCAAGCCGATGCCGATGGGAGGAAGTCATTTTGCAAAAGCCCGATTTGAAATTTTATTTATGGGAGGGGGTGGGGGGGGGGATCCTGACACGTGACGATTTTTTTGGGTGCCTGCCCCGAGTGTCATCTCTGGCTATCTGTGTGGGACTTTGCTGATAATAAGGGGCAACGCTAGAATATCTTTAGGGTATGCAGTGTGTCGAGCTGCGGTTTGTTGTCATGATAATCCCCTCATTTGTAATGTTGGGATCAGCAGGTTACGCCTCTCCACTTGCCTGCCATGTCAAGGCTCGGGACTGGCGAGGTGGATTGTCATTTCTGAAGCAATATTTTGACAGCGCCTTCACTTTGCTCGTACGCTGCGGCTCAAAGGTCAGAGCTGTGCCACTTCCATTTACTGTGTGTGAACACAATCCCTGAGGAGTGCAGCGCTCCACTTCTCCCTCTCTCTCTCAGTCTGACAAACACACACTCGCACGTAGTCGTTCTTTCTGCCTCTCACCATTTAACTCACTTGTTTTAGGAGATAGATGTCAGGGCTAGGCCCACACAGGGGTTTATAGTGGGTCTGAAGCTCCCAAATTGAAGGCCAATTACAACTTATAAACCTTTATAATAGAGTAAATGGAAAAAGGCAGCTCTGTTCAGTTTACCTCACTGTGATGCCTGATTTCCCTTACTGCCATCTCTCCAATTAGAGTTTCGTAAAGACAGCCACCGCTCCCTCAGTCAGCGCTGGTCTTGCCTGCCTCATATCACACACGCTGCTACGTTCTTCTTTTTTTGTAAGAAACATAGTGTGGTGTGATTGTTGCAAGTGCACAATGTCTCAATGGTGTAGCTGTCATCCATTTTCCTGTGTGCTCAGTGCCACTTCGCAGACACAGAGGCAGGTTATGTCAACCAAATAAGGCACTTGTCAGTAATACAAAAAGACATTGTTGCTGGTCCATTGTTACCTGCTCTGCCAGCTATCATATAGAAAGTGATGGAGTGACGGTGTTTTGGAGTGCGGTGGCGGCTCCAGAGCCCTCGGGGGTATTATGGGTGTAAATCTCCCTCACACAGTTCTGCTCCAGGCCAAGGAGAGCATCATCATTAGCCGGAGCAGATGGAGGGGCTTCAGCGCTGTTTTCCTCCCTCTTTGCTGTCGGACTGTATGCTGGAATCCCCCCCGGTTTGATACAATGCAGCGAGCGCATGAGGAGCAACAGCCGAGCCCAGACAATGAATGATGAAATCCACATGAAATCAGATGAAAGCTACAGTACACGCGCACATACACACATATGTACCCCAGGAGATTGATTTATCATTTATTTGTGAAGCGATGAT
This sequence comes from Haplochromis burtoni, assembly GCF_018398535.1. NCBI lineage: Eukaryota > Metazoa > Chordata > Actinopteri > Cichliformes > Cichlidae > Haplochromis > Haplochromis burtoni. Next base: position 1,732,094 of record NW_024582437.1, read on the forward strand.
AGCGGAGGTTTGGTTAAGTGGCGTTTCTGTGCACATGTTTGCGCACTTTTATGTCGGTGGCAGAGAAGAAACATGGAAGATGGGGCTCTGATAGTGATGCTGGTGATCTAGATCAGAGAAGGAATGTAACTGTTTTGAAAAATGAAAACATTCAATATTTTTACAGTTGGAAGATTTGGAGACTTTATATTATAGTAAATAAAAATGTTTTGGATTGCACTTTGTATATGGGAAACTTTTTGTCGAGGCTTTTTTCTCACAATTTTCTGGTCTTCTATTGGATATATGAGGCTGTTCATGTCTCGATCCCTCTGATGGTAATATGGGAAACTTTTGCATCACTATAAATCTGTAAATTGGCCATTTTTACACTGGGCTGGACGGTGGCTAGCGCCTGATAATTTACTAGAACCCAATATCAACCCGATACAGTGTAAGAGTTTACGCCTGTTTCCAAGCAAGCTAATCAGTGCAATCATTTATCAATGAGGAGTATTTATCTCCAGCAACCTAGCTCCTCATTGATGCAGTAGTATTTCACAGTGTGCTAGAGGCCTGCTATCCAGGGAGCACAAAGTATGTGTGTGTGTGTGTGTGTGTGCCTTTGTGTGTGTGTGTGTGTGTGTGTGTGCTGTCTGAAGCACTGGCAGAATCCTAATCTTCCAGCAAGAAGCTTCACATGGCCAGATCAAGAATTAGGAGGGAGGCAGAGTGGGGGAGGAAGGGGAGGAGGAGGAGGAGGAGGGGGAGAAAAAGCCCATCTCGGTCTGTGTTTTAAAGGACAGTGCTTTGAATGTCATTTGACAATTTCCTTTTAATTAGAACTAATTTACAGAAAGATGCCCACCAGCTAATCTTTACAGGATAATTAACTTCTATTTTCTTTACTTTTAATTAAAAAGTGGAAAAGATTTAGCTGATCCATAAAGAATTGTTCTTTTGAAATGTTCATCAGACTTCACACTTCTTTTGGCATTGGTAATATTTAGATCCTATCTGCTGCTCACAGCCTCCACTGAGTTATTGGAATGATTTTCTACCCCCCTTATCCGAGGTATTAAGAAGTGGAACTATCAATAGTAGAAATAGGAACCAGAGGCAAATTAGAATTGAATTAATGAAGAATTTATTGCAAA
>NW_024582437.1:1733249-1982098 GCF_018398535.1 Haplochromis burtoni
CCCCCCCCCATGCTTCATAGCACTGGAATGAAATTGACATCTTAGATATATCCATTTCATAGAAATTCCTTGATGAGAAAATATTGTTTTATCTACACTTTTTTGATACGGTAATCATTTTTCTTTTTCTGAAGGCGCCCCATTAAATTCTTTGAAACGATGCTCGACTGAAAGCTAATTGTTGCGGAGGCAGTTTTAGCATTTTAAAATATCGCTACAGTATTTTAGCCCCAACGGGCTTGCAGGCCACTGAATGTGATGAATATGATGCTTTCCACGTCAGACGAAGGCATCTTATTAAGCACTTAACAGACAGTCAAGTGCCCGGTGCCTCTGCAGAATGAAAACTCCCCGAGTCTCATCAGAGCTGCTCGACAAAAGTCTTTTTCTCGCCACTGTTAGCACCTTCCAACAGACTTTACTTAGTGGAGATAAAGTGAGCCAATATGAGGTGAGCGTGCTGTAGACAGAGCCTCCACTCGTCTGCAGACGAGCCAATGGCTGAAGATGGATGCCCCCACTTAACCATGATAGCTCCCTGGAGGAGCCTCACTCAATGGCTTCATTAAAAGTGAACGTTCTAGTGAAAAGCTCGCTTATAAACCAGTAATTAAGACCACACATATTTTACCTGCTTTGTTTCAGCTGTCACATGCAGTGTACAGGCACATGGTTAACTTTTATTTCCTTATAAGTAACAGAATGACACTAATAAATCACTCAGCCAGAGAGGGAAGCAAGTGTGTAACAGGAAGGACTTAAATCCAGCACACTGGCCACTTTAACAGCATTTTAATCCCTTCGTTGCACCTACAAAGCAAATGTTACCCTGCAAAAAGAGGCATTAACTAAGCCCATATTACTTGGAAGACAAGCTCAGTGACTTTTATGGACCAAACGTTGTACCAGTGTCCACTTGGACATGTGCGCGTCCCTCTGTAAGCTCTAGAGAGGCAAGTAAAGTCAGTAGAGTGTAGCAGGACCCAGCTAACTCCACAGAGAAACTGGCTGGCATCTGCTGAAGCCCTCGGGCACGCTCAGAGGTGCCTCCAGCATTTTAATGGCATAGTCAAATGCCAGCATGTTTTCATGCCATTCCAATTCAAATTCATTGGATAAAGAAGTAAGAGCGTGTTATTCCTCTTCAACGGTCCAGACAGAAACACTGGGCGCAACAACACAGAACTTAGAAACTCCGCAAACATGCCGTGGATCCAAAGCTGTGTCTGATTGGAATAAGATACTCGACTGGAATTATGTTAACAGTATTTGAGAAAAAAAAATACACACACACCCCTTCTCTTTTATTGTTATTATTATTTATTAGATTTTTTATATGTGGATTTCACAGGATGTCATGAGAAATCTGTGGACGGAGATACTTTCCTAGCCAGCGGCTGTGCCTTCGTGTTGCTGCACGAAGCTTAAATGTACAGTAATGTAAACTCGGCGGGCCATCTAAACACATGATGTCATCAGATCACATTTAGATGCCTTGTCATCTTTTGCTGCAGACGAGTGTGTGTGCTCTTCCTCTGTGCGTGTGTCATACGAGGATGTGAATACATTCACCCCCCTCCACCCCCACTTTAGAACAAACCCAGCCTCCCTCCCTCCCCTTTTCACCACACAATATCCTTTTTTTTGTTGTTGTTTTTTTTTTGGTGCTGCGTTTTCGAGCAGTTTGTTGACTGTTGATTGTAAGTGCCCGAATTTAGGAAGGCAGCCATTTCTAATCACGAGAATTACACTGCTTAGCGACCGGAAAATCAAGTTAAACAATAGCATTGCTTATTCTTGGTCACAGACTGCGGCTCTGAGAACACATCAGTCTCCACTGAAGCTGTTCCACGCTCCTCCCAGCACACACACACACACACGCATTTACACACAAGCAGCCATTCACAGACAATATGCAAATGCTAATTTACTTTTTGACTTGTGTTACAGCATTAGCTCCACATTTAGTTTGATCACAGAGTGTACAACTTGGAGGAAAAAAAAGGAAGCGCTTTTTTTTTTTTGTAACATTTATGCAGTACAAAAAAAAAAGATGCTTGAAATGAAAAATTCCTTTGAGGGTTCCTGTAGCATATGAAGCTATTAAGAGCTGCGTAAATGGTATCTATTTCATTACAGTGATCAAGGATTAAATTAGTGGCTTGAGCCCTGTAACATATACACTAAGTCTCCTCCAAGGCTGAGGGAGCCCTCTGCTTCCCAAAGGTCATTAGAGCTGAGGAGAGAGGATGGCCCCCAGTCTCCCTTTGCCTCTCTCCACTACCTCCTCCTCCTTCTCTTTCTCGTTTCTCTCTCTCAACCTTCCCGACCTATCCTCCAAGATGAGACACAGTCGTGTTTTTATGTTTTCGCACACGGTTGTCGTTTCCTTTTTCTCCAGCTGTGGAGGGTTAGGATCACAGGAATCTAAACCTGCTTGGCAAAGTGTATTCCTGTATTTCCTCCCACGCAAAAGTTTGCATGTGTGTGTGCGTGTTCACCCGGAAGTGAGGAAGGCCCAGTATCAGTTTTGGCACAAAGGGCCAGTCACGAGGAGGAGCAGAGCTGGCAGAGGTTGAGCTGTGTGGCCCTGTTGGATTTTAGGGCTGCATTATGCATTCATGTTTAGTCTCAGGTGCTACGTTTTATCCCCAGGCCAGCTTGGACACATTTTCAATGGACTGTTTGGATGAAAAACTGTATAGGTGGGAGCAAAAATGATTTCCATGCTTATAGAGATCTGCCGCTTTGTTCTGTCAGATTCAATTACCTCACCTCTAATTAGGGAGCTATAGAGGAGGCTGGGTTTGTGATCCACACATCACACTGTGGAGCCTGCTGATAATGTGAGGTATCGCTATCACAGCCCGGCCACAAGCTCCCCACATTGCGGATGCTTGAAAAAGCATGCCATGAAATTAGCAGTCACTCATACAGTTTTGCACATACACACATATTTCTTCAGAGCTCCTCTTTTTCTTCGTCTTCCTTTTTTTTTTGAGTGTGAGCTTTGGAACAAGGTTGGCACATGTGTGTGTGTTTTTTCTTTCCTATTTTCTGTTTTAGTCCACTGAGGCACAGACTTGAGTACAGAGCATATTTTCCTGAAAGATATGCTCATTCCACCACCTCAGTCCGTACTCCTCTGTTCCCCTCTTCCTCTGTGACTCATTAATCCTCTGTCCATCATATGGTCTCAGAGTATCACCCCATTTTATAGACTCAGTGGGGGCATTACCATATCCCTCTTCGGAGCTCCACTCCGCATGGCCGATCCCTATCAGACAGAGGCCACGCCATGAACAAAAGAGCCACTGTGATCAAGCCTGCATTCAGCTACCAATGTCTCTATTAGCATTGGCTGCTCCTGCTGCATGACTGTTTGAACAGAGCTGAGATTTCTTTCGGTCTCTCTCGGCAGAAGAAGAGTCTTGATGAATGCGGATGATACAGTCGAGGCTGGAGGGTGCGCATGTGTCAGGGCGGATGTGAAGGGTGCTGGGATACCTGGACACTGACCCTGATTGAGAGGAAGTTGAGACAAAGTGCAGCCTCCTGAAAGATCCTGTTAAAAGTGAGCAGATAGCAGCGTTTGTGCTACGATTATCTCACGATCCAAGCCTTTTGTCTGCAAACTTGAAAGTGTGCTCTGAAAGGCTGCCACACTTCAGGTTACAGATAATTAGCGCAGGGCTTCAGCTGCTAATTATTTTAACGATCATTTTTAATGATAAACTAATTAACTGTTGAGTCGAGTGGTTCTCAACCTGTTAGGAAGCCTTCCTGTAACCCGTCGCCACGTGTCAAATATTTACAGAGGAACAAACCTGTGACTTCATATCTTTAAATGACATGTTTTGTCTTAAATGTGCAACTTAAAATGATATAAAACAGAGAAAGGAAGAAAATGGGGTGATATTTTCTGATTGATCACTCTTTAAAATTAAGCTGCTTCGCTAATTACGTCAACCGGTAGATGATTTTGTCGTTGGGTAAAGATCGCTTGTTACTATAAAGTTAACATGCATCTCTAGCAGGCTTAGATCAGCCGTAATGAGCGCACCACTTAAAGCCGGCTGTGTTGTTTTCTGCGGCAAAGTGAAGCGCAGACACTTTCTCCGCGGTGTCATTGGCCATCTGAACTCCAGAGGAGGCTCGATAAGAGGGCGAAGCAGCCGACATTCCTCTGGCCCAGTTCGTCAGCAGAGCCTATAGAAATGCACCAACAAGCGCGGGTCACACAGCGAATGTGACAGGATTTTAAACAGTACACAACTAAATATAGCAGGAACGCCACTATCAGAAAATGAGTTAGGAGTGTGCTGCTGGTCGTTTAGAAAGTCATTATTCTTATCATTGCTGTCTCTGAAATAATTTCAGGTCTCTCCATGCAATGAATACTGTATAATAAACTAAACACGTGAGAATGCGAGCAAACTTTGGTCAATCTGCGTGGTCCCAAAAGAAGTAGCCATCGGACCCCCTTTAATGTCTCAGGCTGGGTGTAATATTTCATTTTTCCATATTCAGCAAGGCCTCCAGTATCTCTATCAGTTTGAAAATGCTCCATTTAGTTACTATCTGTTGGAGTGGGGAAGTGAGATGCCCTTATTCTGAGTCTATTAAACCTCAATTCTATCTCATCTTATCTACCTAATCTTTGTGTTTTATTGACCATGAAGTTTATCTTTAATCTCCCTTTACCCTTATTATCACACAACACTGTAGGTCTATTTTCCGCGGTGCAATGGCGCTGCTGTATTTGCCAGCAACAGAGGAAGAATCGTTTAGTTGTACACACAGTTCTTATTCAGCTGTGTAATGGAATGTGTACACACTGTGTGTATAGAAATGTATTTCCCCGCTTTCTTTCACACTGTCTTCAATTGCCTTGGCAGGAGCTTTTACCGCCAGTCATACAATCTCCCCTTGATACGGCGATATTTATCTCTCAGTATCATCTTAAGTGATGGTAGACTCATCGAGTCACTTCACGCCTCACTTCACTCCTCAGCGAATCAGCAGAAGGCATCAGATAAGATCATAAAACTGTATCCTAATTTAAAAGCGGCACTCTGCCTCTGCAGTGTCTATTAGAGATCCGCGTGCTAATTCTTTTCATGTCCGGGGCTCCTGCAGATGTTGGCTTCTACAAAGGAGTAATTTATAAGACTAATGAAAAGAGCAAGCAGTTTGTGGACATCAGGGGGGTCTTTTATGAGACTCGTCGCAAGAAGAAAGAGAAACAGGAGAGGCACACCAGCCCCACTTTCTGAAGTGAAATTATTGCTTTATTAAAGCTGAGGGGGCTCGCTCCCGCTACAATAGAACAAACAGACTGAAAGGTGTGGAGAGGATGTAAGTGCGCTCTGTTTGAGCTCTAGGTGGATGCACGAGAGGCAGAAACAGAGACAGCATCCTCATCTAGCTGGCAGTGACAGCAGCACTTTCGACATGATTGTTCACTTTATACACGACTCGAGAAGGAGCAAGGAGTGTTTTTTGGGGGTTTTTCATGGGGCTTATGCAGGTTTTTCTCAGAGTGCATCATCTCAAATATTAAACTAAACTTAAACCAGAAGGGCTCCCCCAGTCTTTTTCGCTTTTGGTATGTCATGCGGGGACTTTGCGGGCATGTTTTGGCAGAAAAAGGAGAGAGGTGTGCGCGATGCGTATTATCTTAATAACATTCAAATGCCGGGTGAGATGTTTTCAGAACTAATACAATTCAGGTGGCAGTACAGTAATTCCATCAACACCCTTGATTGAAGCAAAATGGTAATATGCAAATACCAAAAGAGATGTACAGCTACAAGCAAAAAAAAAAAAACCTGAAATCATTTAGATTTAAAGAAATAATATTGCACAGAGGGGGGAAAAAAATTAATCACACGGAAAAGTGTCTCCTTTAAGATTGCACTGGTGTATTACCCGGAGGCATGGAATGTAAATGGAAAATCAACATTGTACCCTGTGATAAGGCTAACAAATTAATAAAAGTATTTTCTTTCCTCCTCCCATGCCGATGCCTGTGTGAAAAGTCTGGAAAGGAACTTTTTTTTCTTGCCCCCCTTCTCTCCTTCCCTCTCTCCATCTGTGTGAGGTTTTGTTTTGCAGGTAGCGGGATTAACATCAGCGCTCACCTTGGCTGCATGTCAGCTTGTTTTTCTGGAAAAAAAAGGTCTCAAGGGGATTTTTTTCAATAGGAATAATGGAAACACTGATGTGAAGCACGGTGGTAAAATAATAGTGTTTATTGGGGTGGCTTTATCTTTAGCCTGTACGAATCTCTGAACGTGTATGCATACGGCGCTTAGACCACGCAATGTTGCGCAGCGCTTTGAATTTGTATTATTGCAGCACCGGAAACAAGGAGAGACAAGATTTTGATTCTTGAAAGCCTGAAGGGTGTGATGAAATTGCTGAACATCTCCCTTGTGTGTCTGTGTGTGTGTCTGTGTGTACATATGTGTGCCTGTTCCCTCAGGTCCTCTGGAGGATGGCCTGGAGGAAGAGGAGGAGGAGTGCGTCTCCGAGGAGAATGAGCTCCTGGCCAAAGATGAGTTTTCGGTGGAGGAGAACTTCACCGCCGAGTTTGAGACTGAGAACATAAGCTGCGAAGACATGGAGTACTTCTGCAACAAAGGTGAGCGTCCCGCACTCGGCCAAAACGAAACTTCACAGGCGGGCTTCCTCATGCAGCGTTCAGCCATCTTTTCCTTTTTTTAAACGCCTAATATGGGACAATATGCTGTGCCCGCCCCAATGCTGAGCATCAAAAAGTAAGTTAAACTCCTGCCAATTGTGTCTAATAAAATTCCTCAACATGTTCAAATCAAACCTGGCAGAACTTGTGTCCGTCTGAGAATTTCTCCCGCATCACTGCCTGGAGTTGAGACTATCCATTTTTGATATTTGATCCCCAGCAATCCACCCAAGAGCAGTGGTTTGATCTGAGATGGAGATGGCACCAGCAACACTGGCGCTCCCTCTGTGATAGTGCTGTGAAGGTGTGCTACGGTGCACCAATGCACTGGAGAGCGTAGCGCTTCCCTTTGAGCCGGCGCTAAAGCTCTGTGAACACTCAGCAGCACCTGCTACTGCTCGGAGGTCCAGCACTATAAAGCGCCTCAGCGTCGCCAAATGCACCCGAGTCCTCTTTGAACTCCAATTCAATTAGACTGCTTCTTTGTGTGTTTGTTTCATTTCGGTCACACCGTGCCATCACAGGAGCTAATTTGTGGCCTGCTTCAGGTTACGGTGTGAAGATGACAGACCTGTCCCGCTTCCCCCCAACCACCGCAACCCAGCCCAGAACCTCCACCCCCAACCCCACCGCCGCCGCCTCTTCCTAGCCTCCGGTTGCGTGGCGTTCGCTACCCCAGGTGTCCCCGCTCTTACTGACGCTCGGATGCCGCAAATTTGACTTTTTAATGAAGAACCGATGCTTTGAATGTCTGCCTCCTTGCCCTCCTTTCAAAGGGAAATTTGTTTAGAATTATTTCTCCACACTTCTAAACTGATGTGCCTCGTGGGATTACATTATTGAAGGAAAAAAAATAAATCTTTCATGTTTCAGGTAGGCTATGCCCCGGTAATCGTATCAATAATGTTTTCCTTTTGTTCTCCGGGAAAAGTTGAACGGCGCAATTGTTCAGAAATTGCAATTACCAGAGACGCCTCGGCCGCTTCACCCTTTGTCTCCTCCGTAATGTGTCCCCACTCAAACTTCAAAGTGCGAGGCATATACTTCTAATAACCCAGCAGCTATGAAATAGATGGCGCGTATTGGTGGTTACAAGAAAAAAAAAAAGTAGTACAACTTCTGAAAATTTTCAAAGAACCTTGTCAGTGCCATTTGGTATTCCCTTTGTTTAAGGAGCCGGGGCTCAAATCTCCTTTCCCTGTTTATGAATAAAGACAACACAAAATACCAATCCATAATGTCAAATAGTACTTTCCCTGAGCACTTCTAATCTGTTCCTTGTCATGCACGAGCCTTACTAGTCCGATTTTTTTTGTATGACTTTGCTATCTCAGCTTACAGTAGCTAAGTCTCCCATTGCCTCATAAGACCCAAATGATGTACTATCCAAATTTCTTTTCTCCTAGTGCCAAGTTGTGTGCAATCATCAGGTGTAGCCACTTTCCCATGATCCCTTCCTCAATTAGATCTGTTTAAAACTAATGTCGGAGTGGCTTAAATTTACCCCACTTATGTGAAACTGCCTTGAATTAAACGGGACGCAATCCTGGCGGCATTAAATGGTTTAAGTGTGTTATTCCTCGACTATAGGAGGCAAAAGAGAGCCCCCCCTTGATTAACTAAACCCTCTCAAATGTGATGGCGTGCTGTAATTAGCCCTGTGCGGACTTGAACGTGGGTTTTAAAGCAGCCACTCATCCCATGGCCTTTATCTTCTGCTGCTTCCCGGAGAATAAGGTCTCCCGTGTAAGGTTCCTCCACTGAGCAGTGACTCTCTGGTCTTAGCTTAGCCTTGTATCTGTGTAGTCACTCTCTGAAATGGGCTTGTCAGGGGGACCTAAAACCTCCATTAAAAGTTTCAGTCTATAATAGGTATTAAAAAGCTGTAGGAACACAAAGAGGAGTACCAATTTTCATTAACATATGAAGCACTTATTAACTTTGATCAGAGTGCGGTGAAGTAGCAAAGCCGCTTAAAGGCGCAAAGGTCAAGAAGTTGAATGCCACCAAAGACTCAGCCATTTGCCTTACCCTTGCAGAAAAGGGACTCCCCAGATAAGTGCGTGGAGCACCTTGACGTCCCATCTTGGTCTGAGGCTCAGGAACCTCAAAATTAGGTGACGGTTGACTCCCTGACCTGTTTAGTTAATAGTGCTGTGGCTCTCACTGGGTTTTGGCCCTTTCATTGATTTAGCTTGTAAGGTGCTGTTGGCATCTCTCTCTCTCTCACACACGTGCACACACACACACACACACACACACACAAGGGCCTGTTAGCTTGACATTGGCAACAGAAATGACAAAAATGCTTTTAGGATCATCTTTTTTTTTCTTCTTCAGACAAACAGTAGAAATGATTAGTCCTGCATCAGTGCTTCCTAAGCCCTCTGACTTATGACCCATTTAAACACAGCATTGTCCTTTTGTTAGGCCTCACCAGTGGTCGCACATGTCCAGTTTAACAAAGGAAGGAGTGATTTTATTATTTTGTTTTTGGAGTCAAAAAAAGTTCAAACAGACAGAATCTATTAAAATAAAGGTAAATTTGTATATCAAGGTTTCACATCATCCCAGGTAATTACTCCAATCCAATGCCTCTATTAGACAGCTTCATTCAATACTCTGCAAGTTAATGTTTTATTTTGGATACACAATTCAGTGATCAAGAATTAAAATACAGTGCTTTATCACTGATGGGACTATCCAGCTGCACATGAAGTACTCAAGTTAGACCTATTTTGACCAGCTACACAATTTAATCCCTCGCATAATGCGTCATGATCGTCAGTAATGGGCAGCCCTGAATCGTGTGGATATACGGTTACAGGTATGAGCAGCCCCCTGTCAGTTCAGCTCAGAATAATGTCTCTGAAAATGAACAAGCTTGGTGGAATAGTAGCACCCCAGAGAGACTGAACACTGTTTTTAATATACATGGCATTTTAGAGGGGGTCTGCCTCCCTTTCAAGACTTCTATGAGGAAGGGGGAAAGGCACACATCTAAAGAAATAACCTTGGCTTTCCCTTGCTATTAAACAAGAATTTTTACCTCAAACAACCTCTCCTGCTCGGTCAATTTCACATTTATGGAGCTGTGCTTGTGAAGAACCCCACAGATGAACACGCTCGCTCCCACAGAAAAGATTTATACTCTATTGACACACCTGGCTCCATAATTGTGAGAAAGATACCTTTTTTTTATATACACTGAGTGGCATCTTTTTTTACTGAAATTGTGAAATTTCACCTTGCTGTTTCACCCCCTCTTTTATTGTTGGCTATCTGTGAAGTTCAGCACAGGGTGTTGCCACAAGCTGTTCCCTCTGAGCGTTCCAAGTGTTTGTCTGATGACAAATGACTTCCTTACTTAGCACTGACAGTAAATTTACATGTCATTTCACGTGTCTCATTTCCTCGACGTAAAACAGCTTTTCGTGAAGTTACATTACACGAGGGTTGTTTTTTTTTGGGGGGTTTTCAGTTCGTTTCTGAGGTTGTTGCGGGTGTCAAGATACATCAAGTTAAACGTGAAAATTTGCACTCTTTTGTGCCGTTCTCCTCGAATTACAGAAACAATGTGGGCAGAAATATTCTATCACAGCTGAAGTGAAAAGTGAAAGCAAAGGACTTAACACGGTAAATAATTAAAAAAAATACACCTTGAACTTTCAAATAACCTCTCGGTGAGTAATTTGACTTGCGGCAGCCACAGATGTACAGTAACAAGGAGAAAGTGGCACAATTAATTATTCTTTGTGCGACACAGAAGTAATCTGAATCTCCAGCAACACGGGAGGAAGATCTCCTTGGCTCTTTCACCACAGCTGCCAGTGCCCAGAATGGTAAATGTGGAATTTTAATGCACAGTTGATGCTGGAGAATATGGGGAAATGCTAATTTGTGGTGCGATAAGATGAATCGAGTCATCCCTTTAGCCCCATTTGACTCAGTGGAGGAAATTAATCATTAATGTTTGTTAAGTATGACAATCTAACTGGGCCAGATCTACATGCTCAGAGACTGAGGCAGAGCGAGATAAAGACCCAGGCTGCAGACAGGGAGGAAAACTGCCAGATTCTGTAATGATGGGAATTTATTGGCATTTAAAGAGACAGTGGCAAGGCATTTCACTAATAGCCTCCCTCCATTGGAGTGCTCTGCCTGCCACAAATTGCATGCAATTCAGACCTATTTTTCAGATAGCAGAGAAGTCTTACAGCTATGCTTGACTTTGGTGAAAAAGGTTGCTTCCTTGAATTGACTTTATCTGTATATGTGACGCAATCTGCATCAGCAGCCAAATATGCTATATCAACGATGCTGACGAGGGGGGGGGGCAGGCATAGCCCTCCTGATATTACATTTTGAAAATCATCGCCAAGCTCCAACACCAGGAAGCATGTGATGGGTTTAGAAATGCGACACTGGGTTAAAGTCATCGAGCCCGGGATTTGGTAACCTATAGAACTCTGCAATCCCATAGGAATACTTAAAAATACTTATACACCATCTTGCAGAAATTGTAACCTGTCTCAGGACTCAGTGGTCAGGATTAGAGTGCCCTGAGCTCCTTAAAGTCGCATGCGAGAGATTGACATTTTCAAGGGCTTCCTCGGCAGAGACAATGCTAAAAGGGAGGGAAAAAGCCAATATGACTTTGTTGCTACCTTGCTCGAGGAATTGTTTGTGTAAATCGCCTATAAGCTTATTGACCTGAATGTGTGGCACGCTGCATGTGACTGCGATTTGGCTAGAGAGCTGTCCTTTGATAGAGCAGCGATAGAGCTGATTTTAACAGCTCACTGGCTCCTCTCGCATGCCCGCCAACCCAGAACCCAGCAGGCCGCCTCGCCTCCCCAGCCCTCCCCGTCCCTTCTGTTCTCCTCAGCTTTCTCTCACTCAGCCTCAAGTATATCCATCTGAGCGTGCGGGGAAAGGAACCTAAGCCAGATGTAAATTATGATCTAGGCGATAATGTAGAGGATGATCATTGACAATCTGTCCCCTTTGATAAGACTGCAGAGGGGTTTCAATTCAAATGATGAAACAAAGCAGAGGCTCGATTACTCAGATTGGACCTCGGTGAATGAAATGGAGCACCTCAATCAATCCATTTCCATGTTGTTTTAAAATCCGGGGCGGGGGGGGGATCTCGACATTTCTCTGTATTCCAGGTTTTATCTCACTGACTGTACTGTAAGCAAAGGAGTGCTGCTCCAGCACTGCTTCCTCTGCTCGCCTTTTTTTTCTTCCTAGTGACATTTGTGCAGGAAACTTCATCAAAGCCCTGTGACATTGTTCCCTGTGAGGTTGCCTGGGCGATTGTGTTTAAAATGCACTGCAAACTGTGTTAGATAGAAGGCAGAAAATCCTTAATCACTGCTTAATTAAGGAATCATCTTGTAGCTTCATTTCCCGGGCTGTAATTAAACACTTCCAATACGTTTCGTTACAGGGCTTAACATGTTCGCCTGAGATCAAGGTAGTGCCTTTAATGTTATCTCACCAGCTTTTTTTTTTTTTCTTCAAACTGCGCTCCATTGGAAGGAACTGTTGATATACGCCTTTGTTATCCTCGTCATAATACGAGCCTGGTATGCTAAAGAGGTTCTCCTGGCCCAACAATAAATAGTGGGGGAATTTAGTTGAGTGGGCTCCGTGATAATATACTGGGAGAGAGGAGGAGCAGGGGGAAGAAATTGCCAGCCCAAGCAGACACTTGCATAAGCAAAAGTGGGTCATAATGACCTCATGTACTGTAAGTAGGACATTTCTGCAGACTTCCCTACAGTATCGCTTTTTTTTTCTTCGTGCACACATCTTCTATTTTAGTGGGAGATAGAAAGCTGACATCCTTTTGGCAATGTTTGCCGCTCTCTTTGAAGTGAGCCACGTCAAAAAAAAAGGGAAAAAAAGCTAAACAAGCACAGAGTATGTGCTTGATCTGGAGATTAACCCGACTGAGGATGGCCGGCGCTGGAGTGACGTAGTGTGTGTCCTGTGGCAGTTGTCACTTGAAGGTTGATAACTAAGACTCAGAAATGTGTTTTTTTGGGAACTGTGGGGGGCGAAGAACAGAGGCAGGTGTGGTTACAATATATTCATATTTAGGTTTGCTGCATAAGGTATAGGTTGTCCTGTCGTCATATATTTGTATTTAAATCTACATGCCCTCTCCTGCCCCTGTTTTTCCCTTGTGGTGGCGTGTAGTAAGCCACTGGAGCAATCCAGGCCTGTCCTTGACCATTCACTGTTGGGTTTAAAACATCAAAGGAATGAAAAAGATGGGGTGACAAAAGTGAGAGGAATGTACCTCCACAAACCATCAGCCCCAAGCAGGTTTGCTCTTACCTGCCCGAGTCTGAAGAGACACCAACCACTGCGTCAGCCACATTGGATTTATTTAGAGCACCACACTTGGGGCACCTACTAAGCTCTGATTTATGTGCCTATAAACTTTTGAGTACAAACTGTGCTTACCGTAGACATGCAAAAATAGATTTTCTTTTACAGTAAGTGCGTCTACAGTGAGAGCGTCTAGTCTTTTTCTTTTTTTTGTAAAACAAGGTCTTTAAGCACTTACATCCTGGAGAGAGATACCCAAATATCCCTTAGCATGGTCTGTGTGAGCCTTGGGACTGTAAATCAGCCCCTACATCCTATAACACACATTCTAGCTCCCTCCACAATAGATCAAACGGTAATAAATAGCCACCTCTCTCCCACACATTGCTTTCCTTCCTGTTCCATTGGGCTTCCTCCTGTTCCTGCAAGCACTCATGGGAACTCCTTTTTACATAAAAGTGTGCAGCTGCATGTGGTGAATGCACTTTTACAAAACCATACACGGAAACACACACGTCACATTGTGACACTTAACTGGTACAGGGAGAAGATGTTAAAAAACCAAAGTCTGCATAATGCAACGATTCATTAAATTACGTGTCCAAACATTAAATTTGGAGAGAGTGCTGTTCACTTTGGGTCTTGTGTGCATTGTGGGACTTAAAGTGCTTTTTTCCCTCTTTTACTTACAGGAGAGGAAGATGGCAATCGAGAGGCAGGAGAGTCGGAGATGGATGGGCAGGGGGAGAAGAGCAGGCACGCTGCCATGGGGCCAGAGGAATGGGATGGTCCAAGTAAGAAAAGCACGAGTATTACTTTACAAGACAGGCTTTCGGGGGTCATTTGATAAAGTTATTGTTGAGTAACTGAAAGGCATGCGGTGTAGTTCGAGGGAAGGTGATAAAGGGGATAAAATATTATTGTTTCTAAAAATGATTGCCTTGTATAGTAACTATATAGCTACACAATCGTGTCAGAAGTCTGCTGCTCGCTTGAAATGTACGTGAAGCCACCATTCGGTTAACAGTAAATTAAATTGTCGACAACTGCTTCCTTAAAGACATTTTTTTTAAAGAACTGAATAATGCAATGCAGACGCAGCTTTTGAAGAGTTTACAACACATTTTTTTTATCTTGTTTGCCCTTTTAGTAAAAGTAACTTCATCAAAATGATGGATAATACATTGAACAAGATAGTTGCACGGCAATTACTGCTCAGCAATAGCCTGCGCCCGCACTGCTGAACACACAAAATGTGATTCCTTTTAATGCATAAAATGACCTCAAGAATTTATTGCAGGTACATGCATTTTGGGGGGGGGAGAGAGAGAAAAGAAAGGGAGAGCGGGAGAAAAAAGTGGATTTGGGCAAGTTGTGCTTGCTAGCTCGAAGCCCCCCGGGGTGTGTATTTTATACTGACAGTGAATCAGTGTTATCGCACCTATCAGATAATGCATTTATCATTAAATTTCACATTTGCATTTAAATCTGGGGAAGGAAATGAGCATTGCTGGCTAAAGATAAGAGCGCCGGGACGACAGTAATAAACCATCACTGTGATCAGTCAG
Source organism: Haplochromis burtoni (assembly GCF_018398535.1). Lineage (NCBI taxonomy): Eukaryota > Metazoa > Chordata > Actinopteri > Cichliformes > Cichlidae > Haplochromis > Haplochromis burtoni. Next base: position 1,747,869 of record NW_024582437.1, read on the forward strand.
GAGACAGGGCTGAGGGGGTCAGCTCAGAACTATGGGGGCCATGACAAAAAGAAGGCATCACATGCAGAGGAAAAAAAAGGCCCCCTTTTTTGGCAAGAAATGCTGAGCTTAAAAATACTGCTTTGAAAAGGAGGGATGGATGTAGCATGACTGGATGTATGACTGACTGTAATTATGCTTTCCCCCTTCTACTTAGCCATCAGAATGAGAATTAGAGGCTCAGAAACACACTGCTGGACAGGCAGTGGGGAGGGAGAGGAGGGGGACTTGAAGTAAACTTTCTCTTTGCATACAGCGAGGACAGCTGAACTGCAGGGGAAGTGATGTGAGACATGATGCCCATTTCATGTTTTGCTAAACCGCAGCATGAGTGGTTCCAACTTATCAGAGGACTTGGACACTTGTGGCCCAATCTCTGCTGTATTGCTGCCGGAAAAATGACACTTAGCACCTGGCTGCACCCAACTTTAAGCAAACAAGCTTTTATATTGTAGCGTATTGTGTGCGCTTCGCAGCCGGGTCATCGGTTTATAATCATCTTGTTTTTGACATCTCTATGATACACCTACCAATTAATGAGCGACTAAGGCACCCGTGCCCCCCTCGTGTGTTTTCTCAATGGGCACTGTGGAGTAGACCGAAATTAATCTTGGCGCATAATAATGCCATTCACTCTTTCATCATGGCTGCCATGAAAGGTCATTTCCCTTTTTAATTTTTCCCATTGTGCTGGAAAAGTCAGATGGGCATGTTATAATTTGAATAAAGAGGGGGAATCAGACAATCAGATAGGGACATTCGAAATGACATGACTTCCTGTTGGAAGCGATTAAAAGCAAATTTATTTAGTTTGTAGACTGTCTCCCCTTTAATCTCTTTGTAAATGTTCAGATAGTTGAGCATTCAAAAGTTCTTTGTTATTCTTTGGCTTAAGTTTAAGCAGCTGTGATTATGATCACCAACAGATAATTTTTAATCACTGCGCGTGTGCATCTGAATAGGACGTGTAATGGCCATTACATAAAAAGAGAGTGAAGCCTTTTAATGAGGTGGGCTAACTCGGAACATGCCCACCTGCTTTGGTGATTCTATTGAAGCACCTCCATACCATTTCCCTTTTGCTGAGTAACAACAAAAGCCTTTACAATCTACATCCTGTAATTGAACTTTTTTCTTTCTTTTTTTTTGTCCCTGCATTTCATCTCCACTTTAGTAACTCATGTCAAGTGCTGTCCACGATTGGCCCCTGTTCTCTGATTGTCTTTCTGTCTGGAACAGCAGAGAAGCGTACTGAATGACTCACTATTAATCTGATAGCTGGCTCTTCTCTGTTGTTCAGAGTGCTGGGTCTCTGATGTGGAACACCCAGCGAGTTCCCTTTCTCTCCCCTCATCTCTACAAGTATGTCCTTAAGCAAATCTGCACACTGATCTTCTGTCTCGTGTTCATTTCTCGTCACGGGTGTTTCGCAATCAGCCGCTGATTTGCCAGATAGCGTGTCATGCTATTCTATTCATTTTCATGGACTGCCTGTGATAGGAATCTGACTCCGTCTCTCTCGATTCTCTCCCGCTTGCTCTCCTCTAGGCTAATTGGGAATGGTGTGTGTTAGCTAGCTAACTCTGCTAATGAACTTGTTCTCATCCTTATCTAAATGCCTTCTCATGTAAACCACACCCCGCTTTGGAAAGTGAAGAAAATCCAGGGTTCGTTAAGAGTGCTGTAATTGTGTTCGCTGCAGTTTCAGCTCAAGTGTCTAGTCTGTGTGTGCATTTGTTAGGTTACGCTGTGGACCTCTAAATTTAAGAATTAAAGCTAATATGTAGCTGAAGAAGCAGCACATACTCAGATACGGCACTGTGTTGTCCACTGCTAATAGGATGTGGTTTGCCTTCACAGCTTATTATGCTGCCCAAATGCAAATAAATACAGTGTGCACATGCAGTGTGATGTGTGTGCTAACAAGTTTCATTGTATTTTATTTCTGTAGTGATACAGTGGAAAGCATTTCCATTGATCACAATCTTTTTGCAGATTGAAGCATGATGAATGCCATCTTTTGAACTGATCGTGATTGATTTTAGCATCTACAGGTGGATATCCTCTGATTATAACACGTTGATTAGCGACAAAATTAGCAAGAGTTTCAGACTTGTGCATTTCCCCCCCCCCAAATAACTTTATTGTTTGCCATAGTTTTGCAAATTCTAGCATTGTGCCAAATGATGCATAGCTTACTTTCCACTCGGAATAATTAGTGAAACTGCACAAGAAGCTGTCAAAGTCTAAAAAAATCATCTCCACTGCAAAATTATGACATGGAGTTTTAAAAGGCTAAGAAAGACTTAGCAGCTGCTTAGATTTTAACCTTTTTCTAAAAAATAAAAAAAGTCCCATAAACTGTCCCAGAGTGCAACATTATATCACTGGAATGCCTCAGAGAACTTTAGAAGCAGCATTAAACATGCTAGTGTTTTGAATTGAATTAAGCTGATCTACTGTAGCTGTCAGTTTGCAGCTAATGTCAACACCCAATTTCCCAAACTGATTAAACTGGATTTGAAGTAGATGTTACTTGCATACAGTGACATCAACATCTAAGGTATCAGCCCTAAAACACACTTAAAATGAGCCACGCTGTAAAGAAGGAGATGCAGAAGGGGCAGATGAGTGTGACAGAGTGGTAACAGAAGTAATGTGATCACCTTGTCCACAAATCTCTTCTCTTGGCTTGTCCCTGACGGCCGGCATGGCCCAGCTTGCTCAGCTGCTGATGCCAGCTGGGCATCAGCCAGGGCGAGGCAGGGGTCAGCTGAAGGAGTGGCCATCTGAGAATCTACCTGACAGTGGGACACACACACACACACACACACACACACACACACACACACACACACACACACACACACACACACACACACACTTCACCCTGAAAAAAGATATCCATTTATATCCACCCCCTTCTTTTCTCCTTTCAAGACATCAAACATGCACATGCTGAAAACGCAGCCTCACTCAGATGTAAAAAGTCTCGAGTCTCATTTTTGACTCCAGCCAACCTAGAACGGTCTGTGGCCAATCCATCTTCTTCCAGTCGCCAAAGGAAAAAAAAGGAAAAAAAAAACAATAACCATTTCAGGTTTAATGCACATATGTCATGCTAGGAGAATTGGAGGACCAGATGGCCACGATACTGTGGCAGGTGCCTCAACAAATGTTTGCGATTGCCCGTGCTGCTATTTATATCGTGGTGAAACACAGACATGCAAATATTTGCAAAAGGACAGTGGGCCCTTTTTTGTTGGGAGACAAAGTGATCATGAAAATAAACAGATGGGATGAAACCTTTTGGGCATCAGTCACATGAACTTGGACATTCCCTTGGTTCATCTGAAGAAACTTTGTGGAAAAATTGACCAAAAAAAAAAGATAAAATGAAGATGAAGCGGTGACAGTTATATCTAGACCAGGGGTGTCCAACATAAGGCCCAGGGGCCACAATCAGCCTGGCAAATACTCTGGCTCTGGATAAAGGGAAGGATAAATTTTGGACTTTTATATTTATAAATTTTACAACTTGTCATGCTGATAAAGATCTCACCTAGAGCCATTCATACTGTAGTAATAAAATAATAGATAATCAGTTAAATGGCAGAAAAGTACTACAGGAATATCTGTTTTTTTAAGAACGTGTCCACAATAAAGTCAATAATAAATATGGGACATTTTCTGTGGTTTGCAAAAAAAACTTTCCTCCAATTACAGGATGGTCTGGAATATAAGCACGTTTATTTCTTACAGTTTAAGCCCAAAGAGCCGTTCTTCATTTACTAGAACAGCATTTCTTTATCACATTGAAAAACAGAAACATGTTGAACTGAGGAAAGTGTAGTAATTACTCTTCTTTTTCTTATATTGACAAATTTAGGCATTAAGTCTTTACGCTAATAGAAAGGGGATTTTTTTACTTGCCGAGCCCACTTAAGGTCAAAGTGGGTCATATGTGGTGTGGACCACAATGTGAAATGTTTGAGATTACTGAGCTCGGTGACCAGATCTTGGCATTATAGCTGCAGAATCCTTTCACCATTCAGTCCCAGCTGAACTGAAAGTAAACCCAAACTATGTAGCACTTAAAAGTACAGATCGACTAAGAAAAACAACTTTTAAATTCTTACACAGCAACAGTCAGTTTGAGCACAGTTCAGTCAGGTCGCTCTGAGTAAACAAGGCATTTTCTAAGTCGACACCCAAGTCCATTATAAAGTCAGGGTGTCGTCAAGGAGGGAGGGGCGAGCCGAAATGAGGGAGAGAGACAAACGGAGCACCCAGATGCAGATTAGGCTGCAGAAGATGAGGGTGTAAAAGGGATTTAATGGTAGGATGGATTAGAGAAATCCTTGTAACAATGTTAAATAATTATGGTTCCAGCCGAGATCAAAGCGCCATTGATTGAACCCCTCAAGCCTTCAGCACACAGAGTCTTGGAAAGCAAAGATTGGTAAACTAGTGCTCAGACCACTCCGGCTGCTCCAGTTAAATTGGATTGGAAATATTAGGATATAGATGAATCCTTCAGGAGGCTTTCGCAAAGCTTTTGTCACCGGAAATGTAGCTTGGGAACGGTATGAAAGGTTTGATAGTGTACTGTCTCGACAGAATCATAAGACGAGGGTGTCGCAGCTGTCTCCACTGATACCTAAGCGTTTTAAGTAGACTTATAGACACACTTGACTGTTATATCAGCAAACTGAAAACTTTCAGCGCAGGCTTTCATTCAAGGTTTTTATTTTTTATTTTTTTTTACTTTTTTTTCCTGTCTCTCCCCCCGCTTCGCCTTGTAATCAAGAAATTTGGACGTGCATCATGGCAATTCTCCCGCAGAAAAGGAAGGTTTTATCTCGCTCCTCCAGGGGTTTATTCAAAGTCTTCTGACAAGTCTCACAAAACATGAATGACACTGAGATTGCTGATACTGATGATGAAAGTCCATCATCAGCTTCTCTGTGAGTTCAGGGCCCTGAGTGATGTAAAATTAAATTGCAATCAAAGTGCTGTGTGTAAACATTTGTCTGCTTCTTCTTCTTCTTCTTCTTCTTCTTTTTTTAACAAATACATTTATTTCTTAAGAGATTGTTGATGAAGGCTTTGTACTCTATGCATCACCTGTGCAAGGAGAAAACAGCCCACTTCCCCCCCAACCGCAACCGCCATCACTACCACGTACACACTCGCAAATGCACAATGTGTGATTATAGCGATGAAATATGCAACAAGAGATTAGACAAATCACTGTACTCCTGTGCTGCATCGACTCGATGCAAATTTAGTCACTGATCCGCTATACTAAGAGGCTTTATGGAGGAACTTCATGGCTGTTAGTTATATAATCTAAAATAGGACAAAAATGCAATCACTGTTCTTATCATGTGAGGGAGATGTCACTATATCCAGTTCTAGTTTTGTGTGGATACGTGGGAGAAGGCTTTAATAAGATCATTTACTTCCAAGCGTTTTGTCCACAAATCAGCTGCTTTTTGATTCCACTTCATGTGAAAAAGTCCAAATAAAATAAATCGTCGCTAAATGTGACAGTCCTAAAGGGCAGGTTGGTGTTGCTGTTTCTACCCTCCACCCCAGGGGGGGACTCGACACCCCTGGTGTCTTTCTTTAGCTCTCTGAAAGTGTGTTTGTTCTGTAATGCTTACCCTCCCGGGCACCATAGCATTGCAGGTTTTTCTTTTTTCTTTTTTGCAAGAGCTCTCATTGTAATTGGCTGAATATTTGATGTGTGTATTTAGCATTAGTATGGAGACGCTGGTGCAAGTTGTGCCAGGGGATGTAACACTGGGTAAACTCTGGGTTGCTCAAGTGAAACTCGTTCAAATTGTGGAATTCGTCGTTTTCATTTGGCCTCTTTTTTTAACTTTTTTTCGAGTGACTTTGGAGTTATTTCTTCATGCGTGAATTTTGCTTTGTGAAGGGGAAAAAAAATCTGGTCCCCGGTGCTTCAGATAGTGTGCCATTTCATATGCGTGTGCAAACTTTTACTTTTGGTGTCCTCACAGATTTCTGCTTGGCCACAGGAGTTCAGTCAGTGCCATGCAAGCTGCATCCAACCCAGCCACCCCCAACCCCGCTCTACTCTCACTGTCCCTGCTCTAACACACGGACTCATGTGCAGCATTCACACTGATAGGTGTTGATATCACAGCAGTACCACCGACTGTGAAGACCTCCTATTGGTGATGAACAGCTGGGCCCAGTGTGGCCCACCGGTCACGCCAATTCCACCATCCTTGGTGTTTTTTTTGGTTTTGTTTAGTTTTTTTGTCTGTTTAACGGCGGTGGTTGTGGTGGGGAGGGGTGGGGAGGGGCGCTGCTTGTCAAGTGAATTAAAATACCAAATAATAGTAATAATAATGATACTGAAAAGTTAATAAAAAATGGCATGTTCCTCCCTGATTGTGCGAGTGTTGTGGTATTCAATTATGCAATTTTCATTGGCATATTAATCATCTTTTCAACAAACAAGCCGCCGTTAATTAAAGCAAAGCATGGATAAAGACGTGTTGCCGGATCATCACTCCGTTTATCACCGCGCACAGACCCGCAGTTAAGTAAATTCAGGCTGTGAGATGAATTTCAATGGTCCCCCCTGTTTCCCTGTTTCTTCCTCTCTGTTTTTCCTCTGTGTGTGTAGTTAACCATTTATTTATGTGTTGGAGGCGGAGTTAGTGACGTTTCATGTCGTTGTGTTTGGGAAATTGATTTTTTTTTTTAAAGCCAATCAGTTAACCACTAGTTGTGAATGAGTTTAATTGTTTAATGCAAGTCTCCAGTTAATGTCTCTTTCTCTTCTGTTCAGATTTCAATGTAAAATTCTCTTTGATTACGTCTGCCACTGCTCAGATTAGTTAAAGCGACTCAAAGTGAATGAATTTTGATTTTTCTTTTTATACTGTGTCCACACTGGGCATATAGAGGAGTCCAGGGGAACTATGTGACATCTTGGCATACATAGGACAGCTCTGTCCATTCTTCTTGTCTCATTTTTCCTCTGGCTTTCTCCGCCGCCTCTGTGCCTTGCTCATTGGTGGGAGGGGATGGAGATTATTCAGGATCTAGTAAGATATGGGCTCCTCTCTAATCATAGCTCACTGCCTCCACTGTCATTCAGTCACTAAATAGAAGTGGGGAGAATGTCTTCGTGATGGGAGCAGCCAGACAGTCAAGCAAGCGCTTGAGTTCCGCCAGGAGAAGAAAAAAAAAAAAGAAGTCGAAGCATCTGTAGACATGTCGCTTGTCCCTGTCCCTCATTGTGGAGCAACTTTATCAGTGCCAGCCGCTCACCCACTTGCTAAACTGGAGGGCCAGTCGCCTCTTAACTTAAACATAAGATCTTTGTGGTTTGAAGCACTCGGCTGCTCTGCGCCCAATGTGGATCTGAAAGGCAAACACGACTCCTGTGTCGCCGTCGCCCATCACAAAATCGCACCACATGGAAAAGTTGTTTGTGCTGTGCTAGCTCGAATCTAAATGCACTCAAACAGACTGTTGCACTGGAGCAAGATCCACCCCCCCTCCCACCCCCCACCCCTCAAAAGGAAAAAAAAAAAGAGAGGTGATGGAGAGAGAAAGAGAGGGAGGGAGACAGAGAGGGAGAGAGATGGAGAAAGAGGAGGAGGAAGAGAGAGCGAGAGAGAGAGGGGGAGAGAAAAGTCAAAAACCTCCACATAACAATGCCGGAGAAAAATCAGAACATTTTCCACCGAAAGATGGGCCATTTCCAAATCCTTGTGCCCTATCAGACAAATTAAAGTAAATCAAGCATGAAATGAAGCAGAAGAGCCCGGAGATAAGGCTCCTTTAAGTCGTTTACAGATTAGGACAGAGAGAGAGAGAGAGAGAAGGAGAGAGAGAGAGGTGCATCTGGTCTCTGGCAGTGAAGGAGGCTAGTTTCTCATTTCACAATAGCAGCCTGTGTATAGGATTACTCTCCCCTGTCACCGACATGAGGAGCAGTGGGGGAATAGACGTCCACAAAATGTGTCTAAATATGTCCCCTCAGAAATATTTTTCCAAACCGAAGAGGAAGAAACAAAACAACAAACCTCTCAGTGTCGACCAGATGTGACACGTGATAAACGGGCATGTTGCACCGGCGCGTCGACCCGGGCGTATCGCTCTGATTTGTTTATTTCAGTCGCCCCTTCACCTTTTCTTTTGCTCAAGTGGCTTCATCGCTGCGCGGCTTAAAAATTCAAATGTATTCAGGATTGGCTGAGCTACGTCACGTGACTGTACGGCTGTCAGCTCCTATGCGCATGTTAAGCACGCCTCGGATCAGGTCTTTGGGGAGGTGGGAAGAGAAGGATGTGGTGGTGGAGGTGGTGACGCGGGTGTTGGTGGGGGGGGAAACGTTGAACAAATGATATTCACAAAATGTGATTTTGTTTTTAATATCGCTGTAAACTGGGTTGTTTAATATGTGCGTCGCACTTCTATTTTCTGTTTTACATCAGCAGATTAATTGCTGTTTTATTTTAGCATTCGCAAATAATCAAAACATAATTATGGAGCTAGTTGCTCATGGAGGAATGATATTTTACAGTGCTCACACAGACACAGGCAGACACACACTATAACACCTCATTCATGCATGCACACAAAATGCGAAGAGGAGCTACCCCTCCCCATACCCCTCTAACACACACATTCACACATACACACATTTCCACTCTCACTCACACACACACACGCTCCCCTTCTGCACACCCACACGAGGCAAGGGTGCGCTGCTCTTTGATGCCGCCCGTCGAGCTCTCGCCGGATTTTGTTTCACTCCTTTCCGTGTAGCTTTTCTGGGAGTGATGAGAGGTGGGCTCGGCTCCAGCGCTCAGCCCGCTCCGAGAGAGACGAAACCCGGCCCCCGTCGCCGGGTAGCTGCTCTCCAAAGCCGCGACCTTGACCTTCCCGGCCCAAGTCTTAGGTTTAGCTCCTTTATCGCGCTATCTCCAGGCATTTAAAAATACTCCTGAAACTCAATGATTTAACCCGCTTTTACGCTGTTCACATCAAAACTGGATGAAAAAAAAAAAAAGCTTAATCCATCTTATCTGTTGACTGTCAAACTGCTCCGGCTAAAACCTACTCACAAAAGACAACTAGGTCACCCAGGAAAAAGAAAAAACTGAATTCCCTGTTACTCAGGGGAAGTTGCAGGCTGGTAATTGACTTGGGAGGAGATTCAGGAGTACTTTAAAAATAGCATCCTTGTCAATTAACTGCAGAATACCAAGAAGGTAGCAATGTTTACTTGTTTTCCTTGCTAACAAAAAAAGTTGTTAAAGTACTTTTTTACACGGCCATATTTTTGAAAGCAATCTCCCCCTATAGTTATGGAAAAGTATAATTCTTTATGACACGGTTTGTGACAAGACTGAACCAACAGAACAGCATCTTTCTTCTGCTCCTAAAATCTTGTTATCCTTCTGTCTCGAGTGCGTGCATTCCCTATTCACATACAATCACTTACTCATCCGTCCTGACACACTCAGGTAGAGTAATGTCCTTTTGATGGTTCTGAAATTTTAAAGAAAAGCATTTAAAATAATCAGATTCCAGCATGAGTGGTGTGTGTCCTCTAGATGTTGTCGGCGATACAGCGATATCTCTGCGCGAGGACAGTCATTCTTTAAGTTTTCCCGTCTCGCTTTACATGCTATCAATAGAAATTGCACTGCTTCTCTTAAGATGGATGTCTCAGAGATTGTTGTCAGCCAGCCTCCTGCTAACTTCGCCTGGCTTTTGATGAGACGGCGTGCTTGACAGCTGGTATATTTCAATTGTTCAATGACACCAAACACCAGTCTCTGTGTTGATAATGTACTAGAGGACTGAAACTTTTGTGTGTGTGAGTGAGTGTGTGCACACATGCCGCTATACTTTTGTAAACGTTCCCTTTTTCTTTGTTGTTTTAATTGCTGCAGTTTAAAAACGATATCAAAAATCATGAGTATGAAAAGACCCTTAGTCTTGGATCCCCACATAAACACTATGTCCGGTATCCCTAGGATTACTTCCACAACTTGCAATAAAGTGGCTACCTCCGTGGCTGAAAGCTCAACACACTTAATTTAAGTTCCAAACAGAGTGCATTTCCTCACTTGGCCACTAGAGGCCACCTCCAAAAGCAAACCAATCCCCCAGACTTTTTTCTTAACTTTTTTATATTAAGACTTAAAGATATTTTTCTCAGTAAAAGAGACAAAACTGTTTTCAGTACTAGGGGCCAACATAGGTGGATACAGCTGGTATCTGTTCTGAAAGCTTCACCTCAGTTATTTCGAGTCATCGAACTAGACCACTAGATACATTGTCATGCAATTTGAACACAAATGAATAGCTGCACTAACCCTGTCTAAGAGGCCCGTGCTTCAATTTTGCTGTGTGAAATTCTCACAAACAAAAGGCTATTTTGAGTGTGACTTACTAACTAGCAGGTATCTGTATCTGTGCGATACAGCTAGAAAGTCTACAGATGCCAATTGCTAACCAAGCTAAGTCTATGTCCATTTTTTACATACAGTCTATGGTTACAGGTTACCATGGAGCCTGGAAACAGGGAAAAAACTATTTGGGAAAACTGAACTAAACTAAATCCACCTTGAAGCAACTGGCTAGGTTTTGCTCTGCTTTCCATCTTTATGACAAGCTATGCTAACTGGATGCTACCTATAGCCATAAACTTGAGGTAGACTGAATGCAGTTGGTACTCGTTTTACTTTTGGTACTACCACACCAAAGCTAGCGAATGAAAACAAGTTTAATTTTCATATGATGTTTTCTTCCTTCCTACACTACAAAGGTAATATTAAATAACAATATCCTTAAGTAGTTTATGGTTTCCAAAGTGCATGGATGTTTTAAGTGTATCCATGCTGGGTATACATAAAGCAGTAGCATGGTGCACTTGAAACACCCATCCACAATGCTACCTAAGCAATTCAGCGCAAATAAAAAAGCCTTTAAAAAACTTAAGTCAACAAAAAAATATATGATTTTAATTAATTGTATTTATTGAGCAACAGTAATTTGTAAAATGCTGAACAGGAATTGCATACACACAAATATTTAATTGTATTTCAATTCATTATTTTCTTTCTATTGAGCAACTTTTTAAACTTATTCATTTAAAGAGCAATTGCAAACAGTAATAATAACACTGGAGGCTACAACCACATAACAATAGCCTACTAAACCATTAAAAATAACAGTAGTTCATTCATCTACTGAATTGGGCTGTCATTCACAGTGGTGGCATACGTGGTTCTGGCTTCAATCAGCGATTTTTACATTCAACCACATGTATGACTTTTAACCAGCAATGTTAAACAATTCAACTAAACACTATTCAGTGCAACTGGATTCTACCACAGGTACAGTTGAGAAATTGCATCTCGTTTTTAGCCTGCTGGCCACACTGCACATTACTCTTAATTGTCCATTAACCTTGAATGACACCACGGCATGACATACGTTAGCCTTTAAAGCACAGAATGAAGATGACAATGATCCCACTTCAAGTTAAACAGTGAAAAAACCACATGAAAATGACATGGTGACATGAAATACTTACCTTACTTACATGGACGCTTGCCTACTTCAGATTTCCCACATTCAAACAGCATGCTCATGTGCAGGGCAAAAATTACTAATCTGACTTGTTGCACATGTACAGTTATTTCAGGTTTTTTGACTGTCCCTCTTTTTCATCTGTAACTCGGTCTACCCTAAAAGGCAAAAACAGTAAGAAAGCAGATAAGATGCTCTCTTTATTTTAAACAAAACCTCTCCCCAGCCTTAACAATGTGTGCTAGCTGCCTCACCTTAAACATAATTATTTGGCGCAGCCTAAATCTAAGTCAGGTTAGGTTTTAGAGCGGATATTGTAAAAAGCATAATGTGTGCAATCAGTCGTCTTATCAGGAGACTGAGTTGAAACACCCATAATTACATCTGTCTTTTTAAAAAACGGTACTTCATGGGCATTGTTGCATGTATCAACAACTAGAGGCTCGGAGACTTCCATCCGAACGACCTCCACAGCCACCCCCTAGCCCCCTGCTCAGCCTGTGTGGAGTGTCACAGCTAAAATGCCCTAATCCCTTTGGCTTGTTTAACTCTTTCCCCTCAAGCCATCCACTGCCTGAAAACAAGCCTGACCTGAAGGGGTGAATCCCCCCTACTAAGCCCTCTCTCCTTCACCCCCTCCACACTCCCACCCCCCCTCCCGCTGTGGCCAAACTCATGTGGTTGCCTGGAAACTTGCTCCCCAGCAAACGTTCTCCCCGCTGCTCAAGGCCAAGCGCGGCCACATGTAGGCAGGGTTAGGGCGGGTTTGGGGAGGGCGGAGGGGCGGGGTGAGGACAGAGGAAGACGAGGTGGTGGTGCTGTTGGTGGTGGGGTCCGCAGTTGTGTTAACACAAGTGCCTTTTTCAAAGATAATAGTGTGGGCTCTGGGTTATAAATGATGCATTTTGCTCACTTGGACCTGATAATAGGGTTTGGGTAGGAGGGGGGAGAAAGTTCGTTGCTCTCTTATCAAAGCTCTGTGACATTTCTCCTTCAGCTGTAAAATTTCATATCACATATCTGCTTTAAAGATGTGGCACCTTTTGTTGAACTGATACACTGCGTTCCATTTCACCCCATATGCCGCTCTCATGGTATATTAATTTATAGCCCATTTGCTGGCTCTATAGCATGGCCTATCAGTGGAGATGACTTGGATTCAGTGGGACATCTGTGAATTGCCACGCACAGGTTATTGAACTTTGAACAGCAGACATTTGTTTGCCTTGATTCAGAGGCGCTGCTTGATATCAAGACGGATCGCCTGTTGTGCGGCGCTCAAGCACAGTTTCCCCTCTTGTTTCGACTCTGTCGTTCCTTGTTTTTCCCGCAACGTCTGCCTTTACTGTTAATATACTCGCACTAACTGGATAAAGGTGAAGTAGACCACAGACTGGAATGGCTATTTTAGTGCTGCGGGTAATTTCTTTTCCTCAAAGTAAGTTTGTTCTTTGAACTAGTTACAGAAGTTAAATTCACATGGAAAATACCTCGAGCGGATCCCGGTTCTTTAACAAATGTTAATATGCTTCAGCGAGATGATGATGATGTCATTTGTCATTTCTGACCATTAGCAGAGGCCCCACTCCAGGCCAGAAATTATATTAAGAAAATTCAGGTCTGAACGTCTTGTGCATTAATAAAAACATTTGTACTAAAATGCGAATCAGTCATTGAATTTTAAAGTATAGGGTGGACAAATATTTCAGTTGGAGCCTTGAATTACGGACAGATGACAAATTAAAGGAAAAAAACACTGGGTCACTAGCACAGCCGCAGTGATTCCTCAAGTCTTTTGAACTATCTGTAGCTCTTCTTAAGGGACGTTTAGTTATTTTAGTGTTTTCACAAAGAAAATCACAAACACTGTTGGTCCAGAATCCCCCTGTAAACCAGTCACCCATTTGACTGGTAACCTCTCCATCCTGCCCTGTAGATGTGCACATGACCATCATGGAAGTGTGTCCCCTCCAATCTAGGAAGAAATTCTTAAAAGTAATCATGAAAAACACAAACTTGGATTGAATTTCAGATCCTCCTCCCTCCAAAGAGACAAGTGGGCCCAGATCACTCTAGGGAAATACTCCTGTAATTTGTAAGTCAAACCTGTTGTAATCTTGTAGAATTACACAAAAAAAGATTAATTTTAAACATGTAAAACTCACATAACAAATATCATATCAAATAAAATAAGCACTATGCAATCAAACATAGTAGGAGGAAGTATTTATAATGTGATATGCAAGAATTACATAGCCTACCCAAGACTGCAGTGGACAAACTAGTGGAAATCAGTTCACCCTAAGCCTGTCACTATATCAGGTTATCATAGTCAGCAAATTTAAAGAAAATCAAAAATAATCATATCTCTATCTTTTTTTGTCAAATTGATTAAAAACCAAATACAGATAGACAGAAGGTATGAGACAATCCATAACTATACAAAACCACACAAAAAGAATCATTTACAAATTTATCACATGGGTATTAATGATACAATATCAATATACGCAATCTTTCATATTCAGCGTAACACTTACTGCCAGTCCATGCTTATCCTCACACCCCTAGCGCAGCCCTATAAAACACAGCTTTCGTTTCGAATGTATTAACCTCTGTGAACGTCGTATAGCTGTAATAAAGATCTGTAACAAGCTAATGCAGAATGTAATGCAAATGTGAAATTGTCAGGTGGTGGAATAAGATCATTTTCCCCAACATAATGGAGAAATAAAAAAAAGGTGAATTGCATGTTAAGGGATTGTTGAAAAGAGTTTCATTAGATGTAATAACATTATTCAAAAGTAGAAAGTGGCAGTTCACCTCTGTCTGTCAATGGTCCACACCCATTTATTCTTCACATCATAGCAGGCTGGCATCCTGCCACTGAGAAACTCATTAGCATTCAGTCGTACACCGGAGATGGGAGAGAGGGAGACGAGGTTCCCCATTTCTTTGCACCAGAGCAGAAAAGAAAGACAGGACACACATGCACACATTAAAAAAACAAAAAAAACAAACAGATGCCAGTGTGGAGCATCTTGGGTGCTATCTGAGGAAGATCTCTCCACACAAAGGGACATTCATTGGTCTGCCAAGTATCTGTGGAGTGCAGGAACAGACCCTAGAGTCTAGCGACAGATGATGATCTTATCGAGGGTGGGGTGGTGGTTGGGTGGGGGTGGTGGTGGTTGTGGATAAAGGTTGTGGTGAGGTTTTGGTTGGGGATTTTGGGGGGGGGGGGGGCTCTCGAGCCACATCACGAGCTCGTGTTTTGCCAAGTGTGTGGCATTTGAGAATTGGATGATGAGGAAAACACTGAAGAGAGAGAACACAGGCGCTGGGTTTGTTAAATCTCCTAATAGCCCATTATGAGCTTTCCTCTTAGTTCAGTCTGCAGCTCGCAGTTTGACGGGTTAAACAGTGTGACTTCTGTATTTGTTCTAAATTTATTTGTAATGAGTATAGGTAATAGAGTTGGGATTTGGGGGCTCGTAAGAAATTGAATTATCACTGTGACATAAAGAGTTTATGCAACCGTAATTACAAAAGTTGTCAGCAGCTAGTAGTTGATGACAGAACACATCTGTCAATATAACTTATTTATTTATTTCTTTTAGTTTATTTTTTTTTTTTTTTACCTTGCAACATTCACAAACCTGTAAATGCCCATAGAGACACAGACAGCCCATGAAGGGGACTCATTATTCATCCATGGGTGTTTTTGTGGAGATCTTCCACTAGTATCTGCAACAGATGTGACAAGCCATCTGTGAGCCAAGGTCCTCAGGCAACATTTGGTGTGAGATGCACACAACTGGCACCTAAACATGGTGGACCACAAACCGCACAAATTGAATCGTACCCTCTTTACCCCCTCCTCTTTCTCACACCTAACGCTACCCGTTACCCCCTTTTTTCTTTTTACTCCAATCACCCCCCCATCCATCCACCCAGAGAAGAGAAAGAGAAGGAGAAAGGAATCAGAGTTGTTGGCTGGGGATGGCTTTAGCTGTGTGTCAAGCGGGGCTAAACAGGAACTTGCATCCAAGCGGTTAAAGGCCGTGGGTCTTATCTGAGGACAAACAGAATGCATCAAGCGGTGGCTGTTGCTCTCAGTGATGACGACCAGCTGTGCACCAATGTTTAATTATTTCTCTGTAATGAGCTTACCCACCTTCCACTGCAGCACCAGGAGGACAGCATGCAACAGCAGGAACAAGGGAGGAGAGGATACAGAGGGAGGGTGAGAATGAGATAATGTAGTCCAGATTATCTTGTTTTTATACGGTCAATTTCATAAGTATAAGTAAATGTCCAGGGCATCTGTTTCAATCTTATAACAGAGGTTTGGTCTGGGGAGTGATTTTCTTTTTATCAGAGGTGACGTTTAGCTTTTTAATGCCACAGCTGCGACTGTTCTTGATGAATATATGATCGCCAAGGCATGATTTTCTAGTGGGCAGTAACACGAGCCCGATGTTTCAGTCATGTTTATGCATGCAAAGCTTCACATAAGCACACATTTCCATAGAGCCCTAACGGTGGAGCACAATAGCCGGCCACTGATACATGGTTGATATTTACAGAGTAGAACAGGGCTGAATAGGTCATTATACCACATACACGTCGTAAAGTTCACTGATCATTTCAACCCATTCATCGTGAACCAAATGCCCCAAATACCTTTTAGCCTCATGTGTTAACAAACAGGTTATGAGACACAGTGTTAACAACACATGTAGAGTTCGGTTTGTATATTAATAACACGCATTATGATCACTCGTCCGGACACACTGGGGTATATTTACCAGGTTTGCTTCATGCTGATGGCCTGAAGCTGACCTGAATTTGCACTTCCCAAAGGTCACCTCAGTCTTATTTAAAGAAGTTCTGAAACATGACTCACGCCTGATAAGAACATTATTTGAACTTCTCGTGTCCATGGAGACTATAAAGCGAGACCAAATGTTGCTACAGATGTTTGAATCCAGCAGCACTTCTCAGAATTGTCAAGGCAACTAGTTAAGAGCTGCATACTTTCTCTTTGCAACACACACTCAGAGAAACATCCTCCTCCGTAAACTATGTCACAGCCTGCCATGAGTTTTATCATAACTGTTTGATTAATCACCACGTCAAAAAGAGTACACTGAATCTAAGAGATAAGATAGCTGGGTGGTTGTGGGGATGAGTGCTGGTAGTACTAACAGTGCTATCCGTTTCCACTGTTAATTAACTGAAGATCTGCACAGCACTAACAAGGGTCCTGCCTTCCCGGAACAACAGGAATAGGGCTGCCACTCGCTGCTCTCACCAGCCAGTAAGCCTGCACTGTCTCACAGAGATTATCTCTACACAAGACACCTTTCAAGTAGGGTTAGCACACCATGTGTCTGAGGAACACCATCAGATGGATGCTCGCTTGATTTGCTTATCCACTTTGAAGCTGCTTGGATTTTAACCTCCACTTTTTTTTTCTTTTTTTTTTGAGGGAGTAAAAGGATTGCACATGTAGGTTTAAGCCAAAATAAGAATGAATGAACATAGCTGTGACTTGATGTAGAACTTGTGCGCCATATAGAGCATTATGGCTGACTGCTTTGGCGTCTGGTGTGTTTTTTCAGGAGAGCTGGACGCATTCCTTAAAGATGGTGAGCGTCGTATCCACAGCCGGCAGCAGCTCCCTTTGGGGACAACATGGGGACCCTTTGAGGGGAAGATTGAAATGAGCACTGAAAACTCTACACTGGTAAGTTCTTGTTTGACCAACTACTGTAAAACGTTAAACATTTAGCTGTAAAGCATCCTTAAAATATGAGCAGAACTCACTAAAATGATAGTACAGTCTATATTATAAAATAAAAGTATGATTTAAGAAGTGAAATGAAGATAAAGTGTCAAATAAATTTTAATTAAATGGGATCAGGCTCACTGTTCCAGAGTTCTAATAGAAAACAGTGAGTCAGCTCTGCTCTCTATTCAAAATGTCAGTGTCTCAACACTTCAGGGATCTTTGTGTGCTTTTGTTTAGAAGGGAAAGGGAACATTTCAATAATCAAAAAGTGATGCAACGAAGGCATTCTGGTACCTACGGTGAAATATAAACAAAACAGTCGTTGAAAGCGATAAAAACAAGACTGAGCTTCAGTACCACATTAAAGCTGGGCCAGTTGTCATCTGACAATCAAGATTTTTAGCTACCTACTAGATTTTGCT
Organism: Haplochromis burtoni; assembly: GCF_018398535.1. Classification (NCBI taxonomy): domain Eukaryota; kingdom Metazoa; phylum Chordata; class Actinopteri; order Cichliformes; family Cichlidae; genus Haplochromis; species Haplochromis burtoni. Next base: position 1,765,725 of record NW_024582437.1, read on the forward strand.
GTACATTAGATTGAAGAGAGCATTTATTTAGTCAGGACGCAAAGTCAAGCTTAGCTGAAGTGGAGGCAGATTAGGTGATCTGCAAGTCGCTTTGCAACCACAGACAGTGTAAAAGCTGGATGTAGCCGCCCATTGGTTTCTCTGTTTTTGAAGCTTTGATTTATGATTGACATGTCATTAGCCAACGAGTGAGCAGTGGCTTTTTCTCCTTTTTGGAACATGGTTTATCCAAGATTAGCAGAATAGATGTAATTTTACCAAGAATGAGTGACTACAACCAACTATTTTCACTATAGTCATGCTGACTTAAATATTAATTGTATTTCATATCCAGATTTGGCTAAACAAAACTGTATGATATATTTTATAGGCTTACTGAGCCATTTAAAATGATGCATACTTTACAATGCATTATTGTTATTTTTGTAAAAATCCATTGAGGGCTCTATAGTGAACTAAAGCGACTAACCCTTAACCCAAATGCTATTTGTTTGCAGTAAAAGCCTGTTTTCTTATTGTTGAGTCATGTCATGATTAAACTTAGGTCACTAAATTTAGTCAAACTTTGCCCTTAGCAGCCATGGGGACTTGATCACTAGAAAGTTTTACAGCTAAGCCCGTATTAATGGCATCTCCCCTGACATTCGAACCTACCGAGGTGACTCTTTTGGGATCCAACTGGCCCCCAACATAAGCCTTTGAAGTGCATCTGTTTTACCCCTTTAATCTGCATATTTTATGACAAAACATTTTAATTGGTGGATTTGGAGCTCAGTCCAGGCTTCAGTTGAGTGAAGTCACAGCCCATTATGTTTGATGTTACTCTGCGCACAGCAGCTTTATATCTCTTGTTTCGGAGATCCCAGCAGAGACTCGTGTTGACCTGCTGCTCTGGTGGAGGGACAAGCCCTCCGTGGGTTTGATATTCCATTCTGCATTTGGATTAATTAAGAAATTCCTATTAAAGTCAAAACCAGCCTTACATTCATCTTGTTTAAAAGGAGAAAAAAAACACAAGAATAAGTCCAGGAGGATTTCAGACTCAGAGGCCATGCCATCCATTCTCCCAGATTCCTTAAACGCATAACTTTATTAAATCATTTTCGGAACACTTTTGACTGCTTTCTAAGCTCCCCTCATGGTTTTGAAGTCATCAGTGGCTTTAAATAACTCAGGCCGTATTATAGCCATGAAATATGGCTTCTCTCAGGGTAAAGCCAGTTATCCTTGGGCGGAAAAGTGATTTGACAGAGTAACACCTCAAGTTGCCTTCCAAAGTAACACACTCCATATATTTCTCGATGAGCTGCTGCATGAATTTCACTGAAAGGCATCCAAAATCAACCTTCAACTGTCCCTCAAATGACCCGCCTCCAGACTCATCGAGTGACGTCATATAAAGCATCTTCTTGAATTGTTTGCTAGTGGAGCTTTTCCAGCAGATAAAAACTTTACACATTCATCAGACTCGCTGCTGAGCAAGATGCATAAACTGATTGTTGCTCTTGGCTAGAATGAGAAGCTCTTAACGAACTACCCTCTGAGGAATTCATCAATGCTGTACAGACGCTCCTTAGGTTGTTGGTTTTTTTTTTTTTTCAACCGAGCAGGTGCTGGTCATCACCTGTAATAGGCTGTGGAGGGGTTACAGAATATGCCAAACCTCTATCGCAATTAAAAGCAGAGGAAGAAGCTCTTGCGCGTTGCCTTTAAGGATCTCATGTGTGTCTATTCTCATGGGAGCCCTTTCAATGCTTTTGCTACTTGCCCTCCTCCTCTGCTAAGTTTCATCTCTCAAATGGGGTACTGGCTGTTAGCAGCTTCTCACTATCTCTCATTAAAGGCTAGGTCAACCCAGCTGGCATGTTTTGTTTTACCAAGCCTCCTTTTAGGGTTCAGTGTAACTTTTTACTTTAGATTTTCCTTTTTTTCTCTTTTTTCTTGGTGCAGAATGAGCCAGAAACTCAAAAATTGTAGTATTTTGCACTTCACAAGGGATTGGTCTCATTTACAGTACCCTAAGTTTATTTCTTTACTTTCAATTCAAGCTTCTACTTATCGAGCCGCTGCATTGTTAAACGAGCAGCCTTTGGAAACGTCCCCGCACGCAGGGCTGCATTTATCTCAGTTATTTCAGTAGGAGGTACGAGAGCTGTGCAAATCTTAAAACATCTAGACAGGATCAAATCTCTGATGCCTCACCAGCGAGAAAAGTTGAAATAACAAATGTAAGTGTGAGGGGAGGGGAGGGAGAAGAGAAAGGGGTTAAAAGAGGCCGGCTAGTTTTGATGCATGTCAGGGTGGCCAGTGCTGCAAAGCAGGGTCAGAAGGGGGTAGAATGCGTTTGAGGTAGAAATAAAGCCTTATTGCTTCGTGGATCTCTACCGGAGCTAGAAGCCACACTCAGTCATTCTCATGAAGTGTGACCTCCATACACTATTAAATCTCCTTTTACTCTCTTAGATTTTTCTGAAACCATAGAGGTGAATGAATTACCCAAAGGCAGTCAGGTATGTGGCAGCAGTGACACCTCTCTGATGCTTGAAACACATGACCCGCTAGTGAGATATTGATAGAGCCGCTCTAAAATCAAACATATTTTATTCCATCGTCCACACGCGTCACTTAAGGTATGACTTTTTAGAGGTCAAGCTATTTTTGTCGAGCCGCAGCGTACGGTGGGCTCGTAGGTCCGTTTCTCAATCCTTGGCACGACGCCCAGAGCGGGACTAAAGTGCAATGACTCCTTAAAGTGGCTTACAGTAAATAATGAAAATACAGTGAATATAAGATGTGTTTGCATTAATCTGGACAGAACGATGAGCACTTTGGGCACATGAAGAGCCATTTAAGTGGGGCGTGGGGGGGTTGTAATGGTCCCTCGTGGACGCACATGGGAACTGGCGCTGGAGCTGGCCGAGCTGCCTGTGCCTATGGTGTGGGAGTCTATGTGCGTTTGGCGGCTCGTGCACGACAGGCCTCAATAGCTGAGCAGAGTGATGGATGATGCTGAGGAAGAACAGCGAGTGGAGCGTTTCATGCAGTTGTCCAGACACGCCAGGAAAGAGAGGTAGAAAGAAAGAATGAAAGGGGGAGCGAGAGAGAGAAAGAGAGCGAGTCAGAGGGAGAAATAGCAGGAAAAAACAGAAGGGAAAAAGCGTGACAGGAAATCTGGGCATCTGCAGGACAGAGATAGGGTCACATCTCGACCGTTTATCAAAGAGGAAAGCAGATTTCACAGCTGATGGGTCGGCCGTGGCAGGTTTGTAGACCCCAGGGGCTCAGCTTGGCATGAGGGACTGGAGTTGTAGTTATTGCTGTTGCAGACCTGTTAACACAATCACACTGCACTGTGTTAAACACTGTTAAATGTTTTCTTGTATCACTCTCAGATCACTTGCAGGCTGTATAAAGTTGAACCCAAATATAGAACCAGTTATTATTTTATTTGATATTTTTAAAAAATATCATATGGTTTTATTATAATGGTTCAACTGCACTGCAAGACAGATGATTGTCTGGCCTGTAAACTAAGCATCAGACAGGACACTGCAAAGTAGAGGTGGACGGATTGATCCAAATATCGATAGCACCGATACCAATGTTGGTACTGATATTGGATCGATGCGCGATACGATCAATACTTTGTGTCTCTCCACTAAGTTCAGTATGCAGCTCACTGAATTGTGTTGAATGCTATTTGGAATAAAAATATATAAAGATATACCTCAAAAATCAGGTATGAAGCACGCCTGAATTGCATCTATTTCATTTCCATTTCAGAATGCATGAAGAGCTGAAAGGTGTGTGTTGTTGTGCTAAGTGAACATTGTGGAAATTGACAGTGATTGAGTGGTGATTGAAATGTGTTCAATATTTGCAAATTGATGATGATTCGTCTTATAAATCATGACACGCTGCTCTCCTCTACAAGCTGTCTTTTAGGTTAAAAGTATCCGTATTGGTATTGGTCTCGGAAACACTGGCCCTGCATTTGCTTGGTATCAGATCGATACCAAGATTTGCACCATTGCAAGTGAAGGCAGAAGCGGAAGGGGTCAAACTGAGTAATGGACAAAAAGTAAAACAGGAGAAATAATAAAAAAAGAATAAAGCACCCGAGAGTTGGCTCAGAGCTCCTGTTGTTAGCTGCTTTGCCCGCTCTGTTCCTCTTCCTCCTCCTCTCCTCCTCTCTCCTCTCTCTCTGACTGATGAAGCTGCCAGAGCGCCGTCTCATCCCTCACTTCTCTCACTGATCAATCAGACCATTAGACTCCAATTACAGCCGCAGCCCTGGTGCAGGTGAGCGACGAGCACATTCAGCCGCCTGCCGACAACGCCTCCACCCGGCTTTCTCACACTCTCCAAATTAACGCAAATTAATAGTGACACTCAGACATAAATGTCTGCAATCGGGGGGCTAAATTAACAGTCTGGGTCGAAGCTATTGAGTAGCAGGTGTCTTTAAAAGCGGTAATTACCTATGCTGGACAGAACCGGGAGGAGAAGGTGGCCAACGGTTTGCCTGGAGTAAGAGGCCTGGCCCCGGTGAGCCTGGCTTCCATTGTAGGTGTTAATAATTGATTGGGAGGCAGGCTATTAATGAGCAGCAGATTTAGAGCTCTGTTGTAAATGTGTGTTGATGAGGGTGTTGCCGCCTCTTGTACAATGCCATACCAATGCTAATTACTGGGGCTTAGTCAAGGTGCAACTGTAATGAGTCTGGATTCAATAGAATTCTGCTCTTTATGTGTTTTGAGGGCCTTTTAGTACAAATTACACAGTAATTAAAATGCATAAGACTTGCCTAATTAAAGTTTAAGATCTGTCGGGGAGTTGTGTTTTTTTTTTCTTTTTAATCTTGCTTTCTATCTTAATATTGTCGTATGCTGTGAGCTTAGGTTTGTGATACAAACATATCTGCTACTGTAATCTCTGTTTCATACAAGGTCCTTAATACAAAGAGAACGATTTCAAAGACTGCAGGCAACAAGGACATTATAAAAGTCAATAAGCGCTACAGGCTAATTAAGCACAACAAGAATAGAGCCCGATGTTATAATGTTACCCTTGAAACATACATCATTGGAATCATTCTGATACAGTGTTTCGTATGTATATCTACAATATCTGAGCCTCGGTGGAATTGTTCTTTTTAACCTCTAGATTAAAAGCACCTCAAGGAAACAGCTAGCATTGGAGAACTATTAAGTGCGAGCAAGACAACTTCTATTACTCTTTCTTTTGCCTTATTCTGTCATATAGAGCTGTTAGAGGCACAAAATGAAGTCTTAATTAATTCTTTTATGTCCGCTGGTGTCAGGTCTCACACTGAATCCGGGTCAAAAATCATATTTTAGTTTTAAAAAGATTGTATGAGAACGTAGCATTTAATGCCTGTGCGCTTACACATGGCGCCATGTTTGAGTGCACTTGAGTGTGTGTGTGTGTGCGTTTAGATCATAGTGTTTGCGCGTTTGTGAATGTGCTGGTGTGTGGGAGGGCGCGTGCATGCGCCGGAGACTGCGCGCCACTTTTGGCTGTGAACAGAGAGCTTTAGCTTGTAACTACAGAAGAGCAAAAATGTCAAGATACTGTCCTAATTTTCACCTGGGACAGAGAGAGGCAGAGGCTGTCAACCGATGGTGTGTGATTATTGTGTAATTTAGTACAAGGGTAGGAATATGTGGCTGTGCAACCAAACAAAAAAAAAAAAAGAAGAAGCAAAAAAAATGCTCCTGAAATTATTCAGCCCATCACTCAAGCCATTTATCTCACCCCTTTTGCCCACCCTCTCCCTCCAATATGTTTATTGTTAGCTACCCCTAAACTTTAACAAGTGGTGGTGGATTTTTCTGTTTCAGAAATTATATTTTTCTTCTTGTCATTGCTTCATTAATCAAGAGGAGGCATTCTGAAAAATGTTTTGTTTTGGAGGCTGCAATCTATTTTGTGTGTGTGTGTGTGTTGTAGTTAATCTGCGCCCGTGGCAGGTTTCCCCTCCGAAACGCAGCGCTAAGCAGCGGTATCGCAGGCCTATTGTTGTAGCCTCTGTCATAGCAAGGAGAGCCTGATGCAGGCCTGGGCTCGCCTGATAAGGAAAAGAGGATTCAACATGGCTGGAAAGGAGAATCAGTGGGACTTGAGAGTGGAGTACGGATGGGGCAGATGCGCTCGCACACACACGCATGCAGACGCACACACACACACACACACACACACACACATACGTGCAAAGTCCCACAAACATACAGAATGATGCACGCGTGTTCTACACACATACAGTCACACATGAGCCGACACACGTACACAAACGCACACATACAAATCATCACCATCATCACACTGGCACATGCCCAGGCAATTATTTACAGTAACATCCAATTACATATGCAAGAAGGCACCCCAGGATAGGACCTCTCTGTAGCTTAGCTGCTAAATCACATACACACATTCACACGCAGCCTCAGAAATGCATGCACATAAACAAACAAACAAACTATTAAAAAAAATAAGAAAAAGAATCAGAAGTCATTTATGTTTGCATTTAAAGGTGGCCGGCACTTTCTATCTGAAAGTCACACTGTCTTGGATATGGTTTGTGAAACGGCCGACATTATCGGGACTAACAGGATTTGAATTTCTGTGTTGGACACACAAATAATTTTGGCACGGAGAATGTGGCTTCATCTAATGAAATAATGGGCCCAAATTTTAGGCGGAGAACCAATTTGTGATTGCATGCATCAATTATTTCTTGGGTTTAAACCAATATCAGGGCTGGGGTCTCTTCAGATGGGTAGAATGGTAATTATCTGGCCTGTTTTCCCTTGCTCAATGTCATCCATATATTTATCGATGGCATTATCAATGGTTTTCATGTTCTTACATGAAAAGGACCAAACATCCAAGCTCATTCCATTGAAGTAGCTTTTTAAATCGGGGCTTTTTAACACAGATCAACATGACATTGATGTCTGCTTGTGAGTCAAATGCAGAATGCAGAATTGGTTGCAGGCAGTGGCAGAAAAAACACACAACCATTGTTTTTTGGTGTGGGTTTTTTTCCTATTATTTATATGTTTCCAAGGCTCTACTTTCAAACTTTCTTTGTGCTTTGCTGGAACTCATTGCCGCCCACAGCTCCATGCATTAGCCGTGAAGCACTCAGTCAGTCAGCTAGTCAGAGCTATTATGGCCACAGCTGAGCTCCTCTGTTTGCGAGATAATACATGGTTGACTTGATCTACAAGTGAACCTGACATTTTGCTGTCTTTACATCACAACACAACTACCCAAACTGATATGGCAGGTCCCCTGATAAGCAGAGTAGGACTCAGTGATTTGCTTTGTGCTCGCTTTAATGGCTGCATGGCTCCCTCAAACATGCCAAGGATACTGCGACTTCCTCAAAACACAGATCCATTTGCAGCATAATTTATTCTACTTTTGGTGGAGGTGCATTTCGACAAATATAGCACATCTGGTTTTGAAATGGTAAAAAGTCTTTTTTTTTTTATGTCTGAATAGATTATTGCTTTGTTTGAGTTACCGCAGAAGCTGCTGGAATATGTTTTTCTCATATTCTTTAACTTCAATATCAGCTACCACCTCAGTTTGCAAATTAAGAGTGCCTTTATGTTACTACCACTGTTCCAGAGGGAAAAGTCATACTTTTTATTACACCACACAGTGGAGGCATCTGTTTTTAATAGTCTTACAAGTGGTATTACAGTACAGAAGTATTATTAGCATGTAATCTAATTTAGAAAATTAAGAAAAAATGATTCATTGGAAGAAATGCAGTTATATATGCTAGCAAAAACCTACTGTGTGGGCAGTTTTTGCCAGGCCCAGTGTGCTTTGCTTATGAATTAAAACACAGGCAAGTGTGTTGATTGATCATTGTATTCTTTTTAATCTTCATTGTATCACTGTAAAAAGTCAGATGGCAAAAAAGGCGGAACGACATACAAATGGCTAATAAACACATAGTTTTAGGGTTACTTTTTTTGGAACACTCATTTACAGATACGCATCACAACACATTAAAAGTGACCCAACAACAGTGTACACATAACACACACGTAATGTTGCCATTTGTTTTGAGATCAGCCTCCACACATAATACTCATCGTTCAAAAAAGCATTATTGATTTTGATAGTTCTGGTACCATTGACAGTTTTTACAGTTTTATCCAAGTTTTATACAGATCGATTGATCGGATCTAAGAGGGAACAGACATACATTGGCGCGATAAAGTGTTTAGGCAAAGACAACACAAGTAAACACAAAATGCAGTTTCTAAATGAAGGTGTTTATTATTAAGCGGGGGAAAAATCCAAGCCTACATGGCCCTGTGTGAAAAAGTGATTTCACACCCCTGTACACGCATACGCTACGCAGTCTTAATCTTTCAAATTCAGGTCTTCTACCAGAGGCTTGGGAGCTTGAGGGTCCTGCACAGTATATTTGCTGGTCCTAGGACTGCGCTCTTCTGGGCAGAGATCTCAGATGTCGCTCCTGGGATGTGCTGGAGCCACTTGCCCAGTTTCGGGGGTCACTGCCCTGAGTGCTTCGATTACCTTGGGGTTAAAGTTTAAACTGTTTCAAGCTCATTATAATTGTTATTTGCAAAGTAGAAAACCAGGGGCACATTTTGCACACACACAAAGGTAGAAACAATCTCTACTGTCCATGCTGATAAAACCTATTTTACAAAGCAGGAAAAGTGCAGGATTTCCTTCTGAAAGGCACTTTTTACTGTTTACTGTTCTGCTAGTAACAATATGTAATGTTAAGTGATTCATCACTCAGAAGACCATGTGCTAATATTGACTGAGTGATATTATTTAAGTAGGATGTTGCATGATGAACTGAAGTGGTGCTTTATTTCAAGCAAAGGACTAAGATACCGTCTCCTCTGTCTCGTGCTGCAGCAGCATGGTGGCTGTCACATTAATAAATGTTTCTTTGAAACTATTAACCTGTAGATGTATATGTGTGGGTTCAAGAACATCCATGTTTTGATCATTGCACAAAACAAATTCCTCATTCTGTCCTGTCTTTTTTTGGTATTTGGTTTAAAGTTAAAACAGCAGAAATTGATTTCGACTGTTCTCCAGGTCTCACGCTTAAAAACATTACATTCTACGTAATGGCATGACTTCATCCTCGCAGACAATCCAGATGTGATTGCTCTGCTATAACTGCATACTGCAGCTGTAATGCATAGACAGGTAGCTGTCATCCTCGAAGAGCCTGCTCAGTCACCGTTCCGTGCAGCAGAGCAGGCATCAGTGATACTCAAAGGACCAGTGAAGCTCCAGGTCCTGGGGGGCCACTTTTCACACCCGCAGGGCTCAGGGGTGAGCTGGGTATCCATGTCCTTCCTTGCAGCTCTCTGGGTGTTTGCTGTCTTCCAGTGGCCCATCAGGGAGGCACTGTCTGGATATCAAACTGTCACACTGTGGAGTTGTAGTATCTGCATGCTTATGGTGTCTGTATGTCGTAACCACACACAAACAGCTTGATATGAACATTAACATTCATGAACAACTGTTCCATTTGGGATAGCATAAGTCATTCACTATCATTTACACACTTATCTCGAGAGTTTTCTGAATTTGAACGACTGCTTGTAGCAGATTTAGGGAGATGCTTCTTTACCTGAGATGTACCCTGCTGTAAAGCAAGTACCCAGCAAGTAAACAAGACTGATTTCCAGTCTTTACAGAATAGTCGGCCAGGCATCGACAGTGAAGCTCAGAAGTCCCTGGCTTCACACATATTGCCTTGTTTTACAGTGCACAATATGTCTTCCCAAATGAATGATTATCCAACACTTCAATACACAACAGACCTCCATTGCAGCAAAGGCGCAAGACAAAGAACAAGAAGGAAGGAGGAAAAAGAAAGAATCATGGAACAAAGTTGAGTGGTGCCAGCTGCTTTGCCATCTGTCACTGTCATGGCTGTAACTTGTGATATGTTGAAACAACTTTCCTGTGAAGTGCTGGAGATAATCCTCGATTGTTTCCATTTGCAAGCCCCTGATAGTCCTCTTGGTATTCCAGTACTAAGTGAGTTCAAATTGAGGTTCGATGGCAGTTGCTGATGGCTGCCCAGTCCCTCCAACAGTTATAATTGTAGAAATTATATCCTTGTTGTCCCTTTTTAAGGAGGTTTTAGTTTGAGCTCCTTGTTAGAAGGCGAGGATAACGAGACTCTGAAATCATACATTATTCAAAACAAACTGCTTCCTTTCTCTTCTCTTTCCTCTTGGTCAAATTGGCAGGGGAAGTGGAGGAAACACAGAGGCTCAGTTGCTTCACCTCCTTTAGAGAAAAGACGGACACCCTACAGGGAGGCAAACCCCTGCTGGTAGACCTTGATAAGTCCTCGCCGTCCCCTGTCCTGGCCTTAGCCCTCTGATCTTCAGCCTGGTTGGCTCGGGGCCTACCAAAGACGAAGCCCTGTCAAAATGACTGGGCGGATGAGTAACCAAGCAGAAAAATCCAACTCTTCTGACAAAAAAATGAAAAGAAGAGCAAAAAAACCCGACAATGAAAGGTTAGATAGGAAAACTGATAGGTAGTAGAGGAAATAAAGGTCTGGCTAGTGTCCATTCTCTCCCTGTTGGTCCAGCAGCTCCTCATTAGATGGACGCGTATGAGGCTGTCAAAGCAGAAATATTATACCGCGGGGTCGTCAGCAAACTAATTGGGTAACAAAGACCATTTCCAGCTCGAGAAACCTCTCTTTTAACAGTCCGTGTGCTGAGACTCTGATAAGAGAGTTCACGTCTAATGCATTTAGTGAAGGGCAAGTTCATCATCTTTATCTTATGTACTCAACTTGGTGTAAATATTGTTGTTTTTTTACAGTGAGACCCCGTTTCTCTCGAGTGCATGTAAGGATCAAACTATTGAACGCTGCGGCAGCGTGCAGGTGATCAGGTTGTATGCAAATCTCAGATACCTTTGTTCTTTGTGTTCACTGTTAGAACAAAGTTAGTGAGGCTTGTGTTTCTTCACTTGATTCTTAATCTCCGCTCATTTTTTATGTATTGCCTTTTCCCTTCTGCTTATTATAGTTATTATTTGGTACACTTGGATATAGAGAAACCTCACTTTACCAATCAGGAGGCGATTCGGCTGCACAGAATGAAAGAGACTTCTGAAATATAAAATCACATACTGTAGATGCTAAGCTAATGCATCATGAAATTTATAACTCCACCAGAGAAGAGAGGGGAGTTCAAAAGAATATTAAAATCCAGTACCTAAAGGGGGGCACGAGGGTTTATCTAAAGTCAGGGGCTTCGTTCAAGCCTACTATTTTATTGTTTGTCTTTATTTGCTGCCTCTGACTGATCCTAGTCTTCCATGTGTGGTTATGAGAGCAGGGATTTGTTGTGACCCCATTGACAGATTGACTCCCGAGTTCCCCTTTTCTTCCTCTTTGAAGAAATCCCCCCATCCGCATGTTTATTCCCAACAGAGAAAGAGGTGGATCTGTCCAGAGAATATGCCACCTGCCACCTTGACCCCCAGGGGCCTTGGTAATATCCATACAGGTGAACATTACTGGCTCCAGGTTCTCTATTATGTTCCCTCACACAGCTTCTTGCTGCTCGGGGAGTCAGACCTAACTCACATGCAAAAGATCAAACAAGTCCTTGCCAATTGAATTCAAATGGGAAATTTTTGAGTAATTCAAACAGTGAGTAGTGAAGCGACAGGGCTGTTCTGTCCCCTGACCAAAGCCAAACACAAGGAGTACACGTGTGTGTGTATATGTGAGCCCTACCTCCAAGACATGATTAAGTCCCGGAGCACATGCATTACAAATTCCACTTTTCCTTGTTTACATCTTCAAATAGTTCTCGAGACATATGCATAATACGGAGTTACGGCAGCACACGCGCATTTACTCGTGAAGTTGAATTACACGTTCGCCACTACAAAGAAAGTTGGAGACATTGTAGTTTTGATGCTGAAGGGCTGGGGAAGTGAAGACATTTTATATACAGTATGTGATGAGGGCGGGCGACATGCTGATGTTAAAGGAAAGTGGGGTAGGAGATGGGAGGAAAGGAAAGGAAAGGAAAGGAAAGGAAGCCAGTGACATGAAAGAAAAGAAAATGTAATGAAAGAAATGAAGGATGAGAAGGGAGGGCTGGAGAAAGGGGGTTGCTTGTCTTCAGGGCAGGTACAGCTTACACTAAACTGTTTGGCTTTAGAGTTGAAGCACCTCAACATGCCTGAAGGTCTTGAAGAATAGAGAATTGATGTGTCCCCTCTACCCCACCCACCCTTCTGAATCTCTATTCTTCACTTCTATCCCCTCTGATTGAGCAAGACGCAGATTCGTTTAAAAATAAACAGAATAGGGTGTAGATGTGCTTTTTGTAATTTAGCATTGCTTCCCAATCAACATCCAGAGCAGCCAGTCATCAGTCTCTTCATATTGTGGCTTAATAAAAGCAACTGAACATACAGTAATCATGCAATGCCACCCATAGTCAGTATAAATACAGACCCCATGTGCATTTCAATGGAGCGACGTAAGTAATAGCTAATGCAGCACATGAACTTTGATGCTTACAGTCCAGTCAGCAGGATAAAAGGTGATTTAAATGAGAAAATATTTATTTCCCATAGCGGCGCCATGATAGCGGCCAGCCAAATAAAGGCACATGCGCACAGTGATGGGTGTCCCTTTAAAGATTCCGGGAACAGCAGTGACTCTCTCAGTTTAATCGATTTTAAAATGAAAAGTCAATTTAACAAAGTTGAAAAGAGAAAGATGGGCTAAGGGAAGAAAAAAGCATTCTCTTGCACTCAAGCAGTAAACTAACTGCTGCACAGAGCAGGCAGAGATTTCAGCTGAATTATCTCCCACCTCACATTTGCTCTTAGGCAAGCAGTTTAAAAGCCAGGCGATTGAGCCAGTGATCCAATTTGAAATGCAGAAATGATTAGAGCAGCTTGCCTCATTTCATATCGAAATTCTCTGATTTATGACAGGGCACCAGCCAAGATCTATCTCTAAGGGGAATTAGTGTGCAATTCCTGCATATTTCTGTTATTTAGCCTCCCAATAGAAGATGCTATAGCCTGAGAGGGAGGGGTGGGGGGGATGAAAGCTGTATGTAGGTATCTTTTCATTTCAGCAGATGTAACCATAGCCATTTAGAAGAGGGGGAGAATGACACAAAAGCAGACTTGAGAAATGGAGGTATTTCCCACTTTATTGTGGATGTCGACAGAGAATCTTATTTCAGGGCGCAATGAAAAAAAATGCAGCACCTAACTAAGCATGTACACAGCTTTTTTTGCCAGCGTGGATAGCGGCGGGCGAACACAGGCTGTGAGGTTAGCTCCGGACGTTTTTTTTAATTCAACAAAAAAAAAGACCCTTGCAACCCATCCATCCTTGAGGCTAAGAAAATATTAATACGCAGAGCGATAACGAGGGCTAGAGGAAAATCTCCCTTAATGAAATTTCCAGTTGACCACATGCAATTTGTTTCATCGCAGTGAACAACTAATTGCAATGGACGTTATCAAGGTGTGAGTGTGCTGTCTGCTGTAAACTGACTGGTAAAACAGGTACAAATCCTTTATCCTCACTCCCATGTTAGAAACAGAGAACATATAAACTCGACATAACCCATACGTAAGCTTGTATCTTTATATATATATTTATATATTTAGGCTGCAAATATAGTACCGCAAAGGACACGGCACTTTTAAAATGATTTGGGCACGCGTTGCCAGGTCAACAGTGGTCAGATGTAATGTGGGGATGAGAAAATGCCGTTATCAGCTATTCAGGAGCAAAGGAGGAAAAAAAGATGGAAATAAAAAACAATTGTTGAAACAAGGCTTTTACTGTGAAAAAGAGGGCAAGGTTCAAAAATACTCAGAGTGATTTGACTGGAATATTTCCACTAGTGTTTTCATTTGGAAATGGCACTACTTTGGCACCGAGTGGGCGTTGAAAGATGAATGCATAAAGCCGGTATATGTCTTGAGATATTCAGACGGAGCGGTTTTGATCTCTCAGTTGTCTAAATCCTGCAGCTGTGGGATCAAGACGGATACAGTGCCAGTCGGTGACCTTGGTGGAGGGAGGGAGGTGGTGGTGGTGGAGGGGGTGGGCGTGCGAGTGCGATGAGGAAAATAATCATTCCCACCGCGGTTTGTATTGATTTCACCTGCCCTGACCATGAAACGGGTTAAGAGTAGCCAGTGGTGGTGAAATGGTCAGCGGCGATATCATTAGCTTGTTGTTTACACAGGGAAGCAGGGAGTTAGGAGAAGGCTGAGTGTCACAAGACACTTTCTTCTTCACCTCCTTCAGCTGATCAGAGGATCATGGTATCAAGGAGGGATTAGTAGCGACTTGGGATTTGTGTGATTGGTTAATTTATTGCGGTGATGGCAGGTCTTTCATCTATGGCAACATTTAATCAGCGCAGCCACAGAGGCTATTACAGGTTAGCTCCTTTCTGGAGTCAGTCCGGCTGTGCCATCAGCTCTATCACAATTCCCCTGAAATTTCCAAATTATCTGGAACAGGCTTTAGCTTCTCAGTAATAAAAATTAGAACAGATTCCCGATAGAAGCTTTTGCTCACACAGGGCCAATTATAAATAGTACAGCCCTGCCTTGGAAGAAGGAAAAAGGGGAAGGAGGGGAGGAAAAAAATCCAAGTCTGAGAGATGTGCGCGGAACTTATCGTTCAGCCCCTGCTCCGCTCTGATCCAAATCCGTGTGGCTGAAAATTTATATTAGATTTTATCACAGGGGCCTAAGTCTAGAAAAATCAATGAAGGTTATCTTTTATGTTGCAGCAACTTGTGGAAATATTGATTTTCATTTTATAGCGAATTTGGAGCATCAGTTTGTAATCACTTCCTCGCTGACTACACTGTTTTGGTCACTGTATCTCTTACACGAGGAACGGTAACAGAGCTCAGAGGAAGGAAGAAAAAAAATAAAAATACCGAGAGAGTATTGAAACCACTGGAGTGAAAGCAGACGGTGGATAAACCATAACACACTACACAGAGAGGAAGGCCGGGGAGGGGGGGGGGGGGGGGTTACAGGCTCTGACAGGGATGATAGTCAGTAAACTGATATTGTATCTGTATAAACACAACACATCGAACGTTTACCTGTTAATAATATTTAGTCTTAATTACAAAAATAGGTGTAGTACAGGCATGAAAAATATCAGAAAATAACAAAAATGCTTTAGAGGAATTGGGGAAAAAGTAAGATCAGCAACTTTTCTTTCTTTTTTTACTGCCAACAGGGGTCAGCATATTTTCCAGTTCCCCCTCAGTGTGCTGTTTTGGGCAGGAAAAAGCCTCTCTACGTCACATCCCTCCCTTTTTTCTCTTTTTTTTATGGCTGGCATCTCTGAGAGGAGTTTGTTTCCGTACAGCCAGTCGATCTCTGAGTCCCTAGCTCGAGGGAAAATCGCAATTTTCTGCCTGTCAATCTGCGTGTTTTTTCCCTCTTCTGGCCTCGGCCACTTAGGCCAACTGATCCAGTTGTACCAATGTTTTCATTTGCATTTGCAGAGACGCTCCTCGCTGCGGTGACGCCACTGTGTCTTAATCCTAAATTTGTTGTGCGTGCGGTCGTTCTTGTGCGCTTCTTTGTCTTTGCGGGGGTTGCTACACGCAGGCTGCTTACAAAGCGCATATTGTCACTATAGATGCTTTATGTAAATCTACACTGAGACTGGCTGTCAGGGGCTTGTTGCTGCTCACTTTGCAAGAAAAAGGGGAACCAAAGCGAATAGTTGACAGTGACAATTAAATCAAAGCTAATGCATAAGTTTCTATTACAGCGGGAACCAGAGGAACAATTGCGATTACTGCCACAAGTCTTAACAAATTGTGATGGTATTTCTAACGTAACATGGGAAGATGTGTCGTTAATATGGCCGCTTTGTCTCTGCTGGCTACATTAAGAGCAGCTGGAATATCATGAATTCCCAGAGGTGCAGGAGGATGGCAGAGAGGCCTCTCGCTGCTGAATAAGAGATGGCTCCAGTCTGGAGATCTGAGAAAGGGTTAATCTGATTTCCATTTCAGATAGTCGTCCTAGCAACAATCGGCCTGGTCTGCTCTGCTCCTTTGACAGGGGTGTGAGATTTTCAGGTTAGCCAGATAGAAGACTTTATTGTGAGGCTAATTTGAAATGTGAAATTGCGGACGACTTAAATTACAGAGGTCCTCTCTCTCTCTCTCTGTCTCTCTCTCTCATCTGCTGCCAGGACGGGATAAGGAGATGCCAGGAGAAGGAATAAGAATATCAACAGACACAATTTGCTGTCTGTGTTTGATCAGTTTTGCCGGTGTAGTTTGCCAATGTGCGAAGCTATATATATAAAGAGAGAGGGACTATTTCAAAAATCTGTCTCTATTGAGTGTCTGCGTTTGCCTTCGTCATTTTGCAGACAAGATCCAAACAGATTCCTATCAGCTCTCTCTGAGATGTATTTGCCATTTGTAAATAATGCTCTCTCTCACTAAAAAAAAAACATAAAAAATAAATAAATAGAAATCCATGTCCTCCAGCCTCTGACTAGATGAGTTCATGGAAAGAGAAATGGGCGGGTGGACGAGTAGGAGGAGGAGGAGGGGGCATGCAGACACACTGCCGGAGCACAGTGCTCATCTCTTGTGCATATCTGTGCCAATTCAGACCTTTAACATGCTCAAGTGACATTTGCATTTATCCTTGAAGGTTGCTGCCTCTTGCGGGGGAGAAATAAGTGAAAAGTGCGCGAGAGGGCTGGTATTTTGCTTTTGCATTAGGCAGATGGACAGTGTCCTGTCACCGGCCGCCTCAGACGGGGAAGAAGAAATGAAGTGTCGAGATTGCAGCCCAACCTATTTTCTCTTAGCTAAACTGTTTTCTGTAGGCTCCTAATGAAGGGGAGGCCCCGGGGTTCAAAAGAAATGGCCTTAAAATAGTGACATTCTGCCTTTGAGTAATAGGCTACTGTACCCAGCTGCCTGAGATGTTGCAACAGCCCCTCCACCACCTCCATACACACGTAACATATGCATGACACCACCAACGCATCGCTTTACAAGAAGCAAAAGAAAAGGAGAACCAGCATAAAATAAAACAGACTAGAAAATCATGTGAGGATGAACAGCGCAGGCGAATGTGGTGACAGCGCAGCATGTGAATCTATTATAGAGGGTGTAGCTCTCTATCTCACTCTGTTTTATTTATTTATTTCTGATTCTTCCAGTGGAACGAAACCCCACGTTTGACCTCTGACCAAGAAGAAAAATGACCTTACACATTTGGAATAATTTCCCGGTATATTATAAAAACTCTGACCTCAATCGGCCTTTGAAATGGATACTGATTCTTTAAATTCTTCCCTGCTTGTTTCAGGAAATAGTGAGATCCTGGTGATAGCGAGGCACAATGCGCCCAAAGTTCACCGCCGAACACTTGCTTCCTTCTCTCTGAAAGTCACCGTCCTTTTTTTTCCCTTTCTTCCTTTCATTTTTTTATGATTCCCAGACACGTGAGATGTTTTATTTAATCTAGTGGATCTGATTCTGGATCTCCGGGTTGAATCCTGGATGAAACAGATACAGTGCGGGCTCTTGCACCCATTTGCCATCACACCAAGCACTGCATTTGTCTGTTGGCCATCTCGCACACACACATACACTCATAAAAACTGCCCTGATTTCACATTTTCTCAGCAGTGTAGGAAAAAAAGAGAAAAAAAGGATTGTGCTGGACTTGAGTTGCACGCTGTATAGTTTCTGAAATTGCCTCTTTATGGTCATTCAGTGCAGCGGAAGAGCGTAACTCAGAGGTTATTAATGTTTCTTTAATCACCAAAATAAGCAAATGATTAGTGTTTGTTATCTGTCCTCGACCAGAAGACGAAGAGCACGGTCCCTGTGGTGTTGAGCGCCGGCCCCAGGTGGCTGCTGGATGTGACTTGGCAGGGAGCGGAAGACAACAAAAACAACTGTGTGGTGTACAGCAAAGGTAAGCAAGCCGCGCCGGCATCCTGTTATCTCTCTGCAGCGCAGCACACCACGCCACAATCCTCCATCCACTCCTCCTCTGCCTGTCTCTCTCTCTCTGTCATTCTTTTACTTTTTCCTCCTCTCTTTCCTTCTCTTCTTCTTCTCAAAGTCACAAACAAGCACAAATAATTGCATCTACACAGCCCACGAGGACACACAGAAAGGCGCGCTCTCGCTCCATATCTGTTTTCCTCATCCAAAGAGTCGTTTATATCTCTAAAACTCTGATTGGGAAGTGAGAAACATCACTTGACACACAAAGTTAATGGTCTTTAGATTTCACAAGGTAATTAATGCCCCCCCCCCCCCCTTTCCTCCCCACACTCTTTTATACTAAGTGAATCCCTATCTCGGGGTAGATAGCGAGGAAAAGCACGAGTGGAGATGTGTTTGCCACTTTGCTTCATTTGTTCTTCTCGGCTAATTCGGCGAAGCTTTAGTCGTACATCTTTTAATAAATCAGCTGCATTCATACAACTTCCCAATGAGAAGTGGATTTCTGTAAACATGTGTTGAGGAAAAGAAAAAGGAAAAGCACCGCTATCTGTCAGAAAATCCATGTTAGTTATACAAAAGTAATCCAAAGCATGCAACCCCCCCCCCACCAAAAACCCACGACCCACTGTCACGACGATAAACTCCTCAATCCCCTGCATTGTGTCCAGCAGGGCCTCATTAAAGGAGCCCCGCAAACTGATCTGTGGAGAGCTGGGTTTGTTGCAGATTGCACGAGAAGATGCTCGCACTGTACACAGCACTGACACTAAAGTGTGGAGCTTCACTCCTCATGAAAGCGCATGGCTTCTGCAGCTATAATTGGGTCTTGACGGGTGTTAACCAAAGAGACACGGCGAAATAAATACGTAAATAAAGATGTGTTTGGGCTTCTGAAGGGGTGGGTAGGGGGGGCCTCTATTTATCACTTTTCAAAAATGATTACCCCGTGACAATACCCCCAAAGCTGAAATGGAGCTTCTTCTCCCTCAAAGTGAATAAGTGGCAGGAGTGGGATTTGCAACCCGGATTTTCGGTCTCCCAATTCTCATCTACTAATCACTAGACTGCACTGGGGAGTTATCCTCTTAACCGGCTACTTAACTTTGTGCTCTTTATCACCAAATCATTAAAGTTTTGATAAGCTGTTAAAGAAGATTATGCACTTCTTTAAAATCTTCTAATCTTTTTGCTCACAGAGTGACTGTATGAAACAAAAAGAAGGGCAATAACAGGATTTCTCACTTCTTCTTTTTTTTTCTTCTTGAGAATTTCCTCTGCCACTCTTCATACATGTATCCTGGCGATAACATCACACACAGCATCATCGCCACCTCAGCTGGGAGCGCCTTTGTTTGTCGCTTCCAACTTGACCTTATTAAATTAAAACACAATAACATCTCCAGACGACCCCTTGTGTGAGTCGCTCTTGTGCTCTGCTTGTATAAGTTCATTACTCTAAATCCTCCACAAGCATCAGCACATGCTTGCCACTGATAATAAGTGATAATAGGGGGAATGTTGAATACAAAGAATTAATTCAATTCTCAGAGTTAAATATCTCTTGTCACCTCAGAGAATCAGTAAGTCGATTACTCGGCTCGAAACAAATTTCGTCACCTCTTGTGGAGGAACGCGATCAACGTGTTGGACTTTGAAACAAACTTTTAGCGCACTTCAAAGATTCAAACCAAAATCCAGCCTGCGCTATTCCACACTTGACTCGAACTGGTCTGCAGCAACTTTACCAAAAGCGAGTTGCATAAATTGGGTCGGGTGTCCGTTTCTCTCGCTTTTTCTCTTCCAAAGAAAGAAAAAAAATTGTTCCACATTTTTGCTCCTGGCAACCTTTTTTTTCTCCACCTGGACTTGGGAGGAAGTTGAGAAAGTGATGAAGCGTTTGATGCCGCGCGGCCGTTTGACTCTTACGTCCAGACTGTGACTCGATTTATGCTGCTCATTCTTCTTCATCGCTTTCCTTCAAATATTCCAATCTGCATGCGTGCGCACCCTCTGGAGGTGACATTGAAATGGAGTGCCGGCGTGCCGGAATGTCAAATCTTTGTCAAATTTAATATTGAATTTGGTCTTTTTTTCATTTCTTTTTTTTCGCCTGTCGTTTCTTTTTTGAAGCCGTGCTGGAATTGTGTTTATCGCATTGACGCTGGCGCGGACCGACTAAAGGGAAAAAAAGGCTTCTCGGAGTCCGGCAAGAACTTTCTTCCCACCTTGAAAAGCTGAGGCCCAGATTGTTTATATCTTCACCCCTGTGCTGTGTTTCCCGTCTGTTGGCTGTTTCGTTGCTCCCTGAGATGCGTTATTTATGGAAAACAGTGAATATCTCAATACACAGTATGCTTGCAGAATATGCTTTGGCTCACGTTTCAGTGGTCTCGGCTTTCTTTATGGCTGCATGCAAAGATAGTAGCAGTTCACTTTGGATGCTTGCCAGTGTGAATCTATGGGGGAGTATCTCTAAGTAAGGGATGGTGATTGGTTTGAGTGGCTGTAGCTTAGTGCTGGACGCTCTGTCCTATGATTTCTGCATTGCTTTTTTATTTTATTTTTTTCGTACAAATGCTCATCCTCTATCCCCGAAACTTGTCAGGAAGTGTGTGTGGGGGGCGTGGGGGATATGTGCAGAGCGAGGGAGGACTGGATTCAGCAAAAATGATTCCTCTGAGAGTTGTAGCCCTGCAATGTGTTATGTATAATACATGCACTGGAGTGTGTAACAAGCAGCAGGATGGCATAGTCAGGTCCCCCCACAGGGCGCCCCTGGTCATCAGCACCAAGAAACACTTACCTTATAATGTCACATATTCGACCCAGTTTTTGAGATGCTGCAATTCCTGTTGCTATAGCAAAATGATGTTTTCCCTGCCCTCTGTTTGCACGTCTGTATCACTTAATCGAGACGAGCAGAAAAGCATGAATATTTAAAAAATGCGGGGAAAAAAACAAGTGGAAGACCATGAGTAATATTTGAGTCATTTAAAATGTCTCCAATTAAGATTCGCATTCGTTTCATGAATATAAATTCTTCTTCGAATTCCCCTTCCTCAAAATGAGAGAACAGCACGAGCCCTGAAGTGGAAGCGGGAAAAAGTGCAATATCTGTTTTTCCCAGGCTGTCAGCATGGCCCTGTTTGTTTTACATTAAACTCCCAGGAAGAGCCTTAGCAGCCAGCCATTACTAAAACTCTCAATTCCTACTACTGTGCTAACTCATTATCGAGAAATCCACCTGGAACTCCCACAATGCTCTCCTCCACACTCCGACAGTTTCTTTGAACCGCCGAAGTTCTAGAAACAGGCAGCAAGTCTGCAGAGTAATTATATGTTACAGTAACGCCGGAGAATGAGGAGACGGAGCGAATGACAGACAGGAGGGAGGGAGGGGAGACAGGGGAGAATTTTCTGTACAGATAAACAACAGATTGATAAACAATGCAGCTGGAAAGTGGGAGAGATTTAACAGAGAAAACAAATTCAGACACATTGTGATTTCTTTTCATCGTCCAACGTCTCTCGGCTGAACGTGTTAGCGATGGGGTTCAGATGTCGCAAACCCGCCTGATTGTGGATTTCAGCAGCTGCTCAGAGAGCCAGCGTGACCACCAATGTGCTTATGCTGTGAAACAGCTTTCTTAATGATAAGGTGTTGTGCTGTATTTCCTCACTTTAGTCACCTCTCGGAACTTTTTGACCTCTCTGCCCTGAGGTTAAGGAAGTCATGAATACATTCAATTTTTTATTTTTATTTTTAAAGTGTAGTTTTTCCACAAATGTTACCCAAACAGGAATAGATGCTCCTCTTGTAGGGGGACTTTTTGATCACATTTAACCCTTACAGCAGCAGATAGGTGTACTTCAGTGCCCATGCATATGGTAAATAATTCAGGCATATTTTAATCATACTATGTTCCCATTATGTGAGGCCTTTCCTCTGCTGCAGGGCATCCAAGTTCAATCAGACACAGTCACATCTGAACTTACAAATAACAATAAATCAATTTGAATAAAAACACAACATTTTTTAGGAGTGAGGTGCCACGCACGATGATTCGGTTCATCCTTGCTTTGAACCTCAATTGCGCTTATACCTGATATCTACGGTAAGCCAGGTGAAACTATACACAGTTAACGTGACCACATTACGTGGCATTATTCAGAGGTCACTGAAACTTTTGGAATGTAAGCCTCTTAAGCCAGACCACATTCAGATACAGCATGTCCAATAAGTCTCCAGAGCAACTTGGCCACATTGTTCGTGTAGAAATTGACCAGTGTAACTAGGCCGTTTTACATAAGCTCGGACGGTGCGGAATTAGCTAAATCTCTGCGTCTTTGTGTCATTTCAGATTCTCTAAGTCCTCACAATCAGATCCTTTTTTATGCCTTCATTTGCTCTTTCCACTGATCCAGAGCAGCAGACCGCTGAGGCAATATGGTGAACTTGCGTGATCTGACAGGACAGATGTAGTATCTATCAGACTCTCTCTAAAAAAAAAAAAAAAGAAAAGAAAAATGCAAAGACATTTTGAGTTTTTCCCCCCTGTGAAATGAAGGCATCAAACTTGCAGCGTTTCGCGCACTGCACCCTGGCAGCGTGCGCCATGAAACAGTGAGAGGAGAGGACTCTTACAGTTCAAAATTTAATTGTTCATTTCGACCCTCCTATTTCAAAATGACTGCAGCGAACAGAAGGTGCGAGGGTTATTATCTGTTATCTAGGAACATAGCGAAATAGTGTGACTGAATAATAACTAAACAACTGACACAATGTAAAAATTCCATTATCAGTGTATTAAAACAAAATTGTACCCTAAAGGAGTCCCCACCACAGCTCCGAGCAGCCGACTAATTATGTTTAATTAAAAGACAACAGAGATCAACAGAATCGTTTTCATTAGGAAATTATTAATGATTCCACTGCAGCAATAATTGATTGCACTGAGCCACGCGATAACTCGGTACGGTCAGGCTGGAGTGAGCCGTGTGGAGAGGAGCTGCTGGTTTTAGGCACGCGGCAGCTCCTGAGTGGCGTCTACACTGTTTGTTTTTTTTCCTTCTTCTTTTAGGAGAAGTTATGTAGCGGGTTTTACGAACAGGATAGGAAGAGAAGAGGAGGAGTGGAAAATCCAAATCATACACCAATCTGAGAGGACTTAACATCCCACACCTGCTTTTAGGAGGCATTCATGCACATGTCATCGCACATGACTGAAACAGGAACGCATACTCTTTATTATTTTCTCTTGTCTCATTTTTTACAAACATAGTCAGGAGACATATTGAAGAGGGCGTTTTCTCTGTGATTTTTTTCTTCTGTCTCAGTCGTAAGCATATAAAGTACACGCACGCACACACGGCCACTTCCCACCGCTGCTCCATTCAGAGCCACGTGAAAGACGTCAGCTCCAGACGCTTCCTCCGACAGCCTTTTATGTGCATTGTTCTCCCACCGAGCAGGCAGTTTTGCCCATGCTAGACAGTATAGCACAAGCACCAGACAACACACTCTGCTACAGCATGCACATTCGCTACAAACACACACACACACACACACACACACACAAAGGCAGACCAAATGCCATTACCGAAAATTCACATAATGGCTGCTGACACATATATGTCCATCTGCATTCAGTGCAGACTAAGCCTTGAGACAAAAGCAACAATGCAAGGGGGGAAATGTAAAAGAAGTGATGGGCACTGATGAGGGACAAGATTGTTCTAGTCATATCTCGCTGTTTAACATTTTGTCACTGTAGTCGCTGCACATTTTGTGTTTGTGTATGTATGCTTGTGATTTCTTGTTTTGTGTGTGTGTGTGCGCACGCGTGCGCCTGCCTGAGAGTTTAGCCAGTCGTCCTTGTATCAATGCCACGGAGGGTGTCAGGCTAATGAGCGTGGGCTGTCCTTAGAGCAGGAGGGTTTGGGTTGTGCCATTCACTCTGCATATTTAAATGCCTTGTAGAGCTTAAGTAGGCCCACTTTTCCATGTCAGGGCAGCGTTCAATCCTGCTGCGACCATTAATTATGATACCATTGTGCTCCAGTGTGGCTAATAAGAGTGATGTATTGCACCCTCGTGGCATTATAATCATCTGAGTGAAGTACCTGGACTACACCGAGCTCGCTTTAAGCACCGTGCTTTTAAAAAAAAAAAGGGAAAAAAATAGTAAGTAGAGAGAAAGCCTCTTCTTCCCTCCTCTCAGTCTCATCTGCTGGCTATATTAGCTAGTGGTGCTACATGAGAGCGCGTCACAGATTTAATTTCTGTATAATTATATAATCAATGAACAGAAATGCTTTGGTATTGATCACGTAGGAAGGATTGTGTCCCTGGGATGGAAGACACACACACACACACACACACACACACACACACACACACACACACACACACACAATCGTTCGTGCTCCAAGCAATGCAAGTATGAGCATCAAAAGAACACATGAGTCATTATTTAGGATTTTGCCCCCCCCCTCGTCATTCCTCTTCCTAGCAGGCCAAGTACGTTCCTTGAGTTATCTGCGGTGCTTTCGCAGATGTCTTTGCACACAGAGCTAGTTAAATGGATATTAAGGAAGCTGCTTCTTAGTATTTGCAGCATGTCTCCTCAGTATTGAATGTGTTCAATACAGATGGGGAAAAAAAGATCACATTTTATTACATTAATCACCGCAAGCTAATGTGATTATATGTACTTTATATTTCCCTGCTTAACGTCCCTCCCTTAACGGCATAATCAATGACCGTTTTTATATTCATTGAAAAATTCTGCAGATATGAAAATAAGCCTCTGTGAGGGTTTTTCTTTTTCTTTTTTCTTTTTTAATCTACTGCGGGATCTTGAGTCAGTAATTAAAGAGTCTATTCTGTGTGTCTTCTAAAAGCCCTTAGCCTGCTTTTAGGCCTGGGCATGATCCAGCCCGCCGCCTCCATCTCTGCTGTGGTAAGTAGGTGTGAAAAGCATTGTCAGTGTGCTTCAGGATAAAGCCCTGCTGTTGGATGCCATTGGTCAGAGTCCCCCCCCCCCCCCCTTAAACACACATACACACACAAGATCCAGGAGCAGGATGAGAGGTGGAGTGTGTGTGTGTGTGTGTGTGTGTGCAGGGATAATCAGAGACAAAAGCTGAGAGCTGGAGTGAGGGGCCTTTCTGCTCCTCCACACAGTTTCTTCTCTTTTTTTTGGAGATGGGCAGAGAGGGTTGTTTCATCAGACTTAAGGGGGGTCACGTTGTATGTGTGTGTGAGAGAGAGAGAGAGAGAGAGAGAGAGAGAGAGAGAGAGAGAGAGAGAGAGAGATGGAGGGACAGAGATAGAGGAATCACTTGGGTGGAAGGGTGTTCAGATCGTCAGTCAGCGTGATGGAAAGCCACCTGGTTAAAGTCTGTGTGAGGGTTGACACAGGACCGCAGCGAGTGGAACTAAACAAGTGAAAATGAGTCAGGGTGAAACGCTGAAGTGCCAAGGGAGCGAGGAGACGATCATGCTATGAACAAAAAAAGCACACAGAGAAGGAAAGAGGGACATGACGGGGAAAGAAAAGTTGTTATTGAGAAAGAAAAGGAAGTGTGCAACGCTGACTGTGTTACAGTGATACAGTCGGCGTATAAAACAGTGTTAGAAATAACAATTCAGTCAAGCCATAAGGCCTGGTGCTGCAGGAGCCATTTTTCCTTTGATAATGTATACTCCCCTGCAAATCAATTTTTAGCCTGGGCAAAACATAATCAGATTTCCTCTGAAGAAATAGCATGAGACATTACAAAATTGTTTTGTGGGGTCGCCACTGTGTTCATGCAGGAGAGCTCGGTGATAACCTTTGTACATACCTTTGCAGCTAATCCATTTTATTGATTGCACATCCACCTGGCTGAGAAAAAAAACAAAACATGGTCCCATAGTCTTTAGAGCAGCGTATCAGTGGGATATCACAGTATTTTTTTTCTTGTTGCAGAGGAATACAACTGCAAGGCTCCTGCAGTATTAGCCCCCTATCTGTGGGTTATTTTATCATGCGATCAAGTGTCTGAGCTAAAAGTTTAATGCAATGGGTGAGGACATTGACATCAACAGTCTATCAATGCCATACTTGATCATATTGTCAGCGTTTTAGCTTTATTTGGCAATCAAAGTTGTGTTTGGTCATCGAGTACAGTTCACATGGAGAGTTTCTGCGGTCAGAAAAGAATTGAGATTGTCTTTACCAACAGAGACTGAACTCCTGTGGCACAAATCGTTCCCTTTCCAAACCTTAATCGTGCAGTTTTAGCTGTCAGACTTTAACCAGATAACAAGTTTCTCTTGCTCTGTAACATGTCCAGTGCGTACATGCTGAAAAAAAATCCCCTTTCTAGTAGCGTTAGTGCAAATTTAGAGATATTGAGCTGATATTAAATCTGCTGAGTGTCTCAAGCAAGGGCTGTTTCTTCAGTATTTTTTCTCTTTAGTAAAAGTGGACGCCAGTGAAGTTACAGTCTCTGGTTAAGGATAGTCAGGGTTAGGTGAGGGTAGGGTTAAGGTTACCTCAAAAGGCAAATATTAATTGAATGCTAGCGATGGGCATAAACTCTGCTCTTCTTCATGAAACCACCCACACATGACACTATGATTTGCCACTCACTTTGTATAGGCCGTAATCCAGAATCGTCCAAGATGAAAATAATTCCCAGCTTCTGATATGGCGCTAGGTCCTTCAAAACTGATTTAGCATTGTTCTCTATTTCTTTTTTCTTACAATTATAGTTCCAATTTTTACATTTTTAAGGCTGTTGTACTTGTTGTTTCTTCAGCGTGACAGCGATACTGGCCACTTATGAGCAAATCCCTACCTCCTCCAGGCTGCTTTAGTACCTGAGCTCTACTGACCTCTGCCTGTCGGCGCCGTGTGACAGAGATGGGTGCCCCTGTTCGCCGTGTATGTGTGTAAAAGCGAGAAAGAGTGGACAGAGAGGCGAGCGGGCAGACAGCCGTGCTGTAGGTACAGTAGTGTAGAGGACTAGACATCAGTGTCGTCCAGGTCAGACAGGGCCATCCATTCTCTAAGCCCCAGGGAAGAGAGAGAGGGAGAAAGAAGAAATGGAGAGAGAGTGGAAGAAAGAGGCGTGTGTGAGTGTGTGTGTGCGCGTGTGAGGAAAAAGAGAGATTGTTGGGGGGGGGGTGCTGATGCACTGTTTCTCTTAACTCTGTCAAAGCCACTCCATTGTGCTCCCCCATGCAGTGAGTGGAAACCAATCTGTCATCGCTCCACTAGCCAGCATACTAGAAGAGGGCTAGACTGCTGGAAACACAAGTCTATTCAATGTGAAATGTAACTGGAATCTGAGCCCTTGGATAGCTGGATTGAGGAGGAAAAAAATGAGCGATGTAAGATTTTTTTTTTTTTTTTTTTTTTTTTTTTGAACCCCCGCTCTCCCACACACTGTGAAATGGAAGACGTGAGTACAGTATTTGGGTCTGTGCGAGATAGGTTTCAGTCTCGTATCTCTCCCTTTTTCACGGAGGGGTGATTGACATGTTTTGTTGATGGAACTCTATCCAAACCATGTGCGGTTTGCATAGGCATGAAGGGCTCAGTTAAAACTCTCCTCATGCAATATCACCCCGCAGAGCTGGCCTCCTTTGTTTAAAGATTTGATTTTTCTTTTTTTCTCTTTTTGTTTCTGGCATTGACAATGTTTAGACAGTCACAGTCACAGAGGGGGTGACTGAGCAGTATGAGAGAAAGTCTTCAAGTGGAGCGGTGAAGATGACTTCCTCGCACCTGTCACCTACAGAAACTCGCCATCAACACGACCACCTCTCTCCCGATGCCCTGAGCCCGCTAAGCCTGCATACTGTTGAATAGCGGCCGCTAATGCTGTGTTCCAATGCCATTTGGAGTCACTGCTTCCCTTCTCCTTGCAGGAATCCCCCTTGCGCCATTTTCCCTGTAATCTCCCCACTCCTCTCTGTTATGGGGTGGCTCGCCCGCTGCTCCCGCCACTATTTCGCAGCCCCTCTTCTTCATACAGCCAGCACCTCCACCATTTTAATCCCTTTGACCCAAACCTTGTGTGTTTCCCTGTATCAACAGCTCCTGGAGATTACATCCTGCCTGCCTCCTCACCACTGTGTGCTTCAGTCACCGGGGCTGTAGCTGGCTAGTGCATGCTAGGGTCTTAGTCAGACACTGGTGGGTGTGATGGCCACTGTGGCTAGTTAGCTTGGTCAGGGTCGTAGCCAGAGCACAAGCAACAGAGGCTTAGAGAATTAGCGGGTAGCTTCTGGCTTCAGAAGAAAGTTTGTTTCAGATCTTGAGCAGTTTGAGTAAATGAATGAGAACATTGTTTTGTTAATTCTTTTAGTTACTTCTCCAGAGTGTCCTCGAGCAAGGCGAAATATAACTTCTTCAGCTGCTTGGAATAAATTGGAAGTGACCTGCAGCAACCCCATCACCAGACATGAATAGTGATAATGTGTGATTCTCCCACACCACAGAACACATGCAGAGACATCTGGATTTACTTATTTTATTTATTTATTTTCACAGTAATTAAATGTTAATGATTGCATTACATTTGATATGAAAAAATGTTAATCTATTTTTTGCTTTTTAACAAGCACAAGAAACTTACTGATGACAAACCCTTAACGAGGAGGAAAGAGGGTGTTTTTTTTAATCAGTCTGAAATGCAGTGGTACTCAAACTTTTTTGGGGGGCCTCCCCCGCTTCAAAAGCAGATATTACCAATAAAAAAGGATACTAGTTGAATTTTTGTGAAATAGAGCCAAGCATTAGCAAACTATTTGTTTATTCCTCACTAAAAAATGTCATATTGATTCAACATAGTTCCAACCAGATTGGTGGCATACTTGAGACCCCGTCAGTGTTTGAGAACAACTGCAATAAACAGGGTTGTTCACAAGATTTCTGCTTTCGTGTTGACTTGCGGGTTTATCATATAAAAATGCGAACCTAAAAAAGATGACAACCACCACATACATAATGGAAGGCGTTGTTAATAATTATTGTCCAAAGGATGACGCCGATCTCACATTTGAAGATTTATAGGTAAAGAAATGTCTTAACGTTTCGTTCGTTTGCCAACACCTGCCAGGGAATAATTCAAATAAAACGAACATCATGTGGCTTTAAATAGTTGTTGGAACAAACATGCACAAATGCATGTTACGGCAGAATGTGCCCTCTTCTAATTTAGGGCAAAATTTAACAGGGAAATGAGGGTTCAGGAGGTTAAAGGAGTTATATCTCAACACAGCCTGTTGAGATCCTGCCCCCGATTCTTCTGCGTAGCTCGTCAGAAAAGTGAAGCAGCTGTCAGGAGAGTTGGAGCCAGTTCTGTCGTTACAGTACGTGACGAGCAGCCAGTGCCCACCGTGGGCCCCTCCTCTTTCATGTAGTGTTTCTGGTAATGGGTTGGGGCTTTATTGATGTGAACTTATGTGATCATTGCACAAAGAGCTACCATTCCTGTCTCTCTCTCCCTCCTGCTCAGTTTTCCTGTGGGTCGCATTAAATCAAGCCTCCGACCTAGACTCCAGTTAAATTAAACCCTATCAGCATGTTGCCCTCTCATATCGGAGAACAGGCCTTTATATAGACGGCCTGTAAATGGTGATTAGTGAGTGTTTTGATTAAAATTCAACCACACGTGTGATACTCTGGTGGAGCCGGTCGCCTCCTTCTCTCCCTCCCACCTTCTTTGCGTCTGCGTAAACATACGTTAAAACCCGTACGCGTGCACAAAAATCCGCTTCACCCGCCTCCCTCCCCGTCTCTGCCAG
The DNA here is from genome assembly GCF_018398535.1 of Haplochromis burtoni. NCBI lineage: Eukaryota > Metazoa > Chordata > Actinopteri > Cichliformes > Cichlidae > Haplochromis > Haplochromis burtoni. The sequence goes on from NW_024582437.1 coordinate 1,795,620, forward strand.
GCCCTTTCTCATGGCTCAGCAGAGTGCAAGGCTGATTTAAGGGCCCTTACAAATGGGAAGGTTGCAAGTGAAGACAAAAAACAGAGACGAATCACATCACAGCAGCCTCAAGGTTTCTACTAAAGCTATTCAACTGGAGGGGGGAGCGGGCAGAACAGTGAAAAATATACACACACTCCATCCTGTCAGAACGCTTTTGGCTTATCTTGAGTGACTGTCAAGGCTGGGAATATCAGGGAATGGACAGAAATATATAAAATTAATAAGCCGCTGGATGTTGTCGGGAGTTATGATGCTTCATAAATCCTAGTTTGATCATGGCGGACAAGGCTTAAACCCACAGCTTCCTAATGCGCACAGCAGTGTTTTGGGACTGGATTTTATTCTGTTTCTGAGATAGAAGCCCTTAGCTGGCAAAAGTAAGATTTATCATCTCCCAATCCCCCCTTTTCTTTCATGAGTGACAAATATTAAAAAGAAGGCCTGAGGGAAGTTGGCAGCCATTACCACCTTTAATAGAAGGGCACAGGCGTAGCAAGGTGAAACTGGGGCCAAAGGCAGAGAAATGCTATTCAAAGAAAAGCGAGAGGAGCAGGAGAAGAGGGAGAAATTGCTACTAACTTATCAGTTGTACTTCCTTTGTCGGGTCAGAGGTCTTGGAGCTTTTGTTTGTTTGTTTGTTTCTTATACTGAAAGGATGGATGCTATCTCTCCCGCCATCCAAGCGGGTCCGCTCTGTCGAACGCTGCAGGTAATATTTCATGTCACGAATTAAGCAAGCCTGCCCACCGACTCCTTTCTACAGTTACATGGCTGCCGCATCCATCATCGTCCCCTCTTCCTTTAGCGTTAGCTTCTGTGCTGGATTTACTCAAGTACTGTACTAACATACAGATTTAAGGTACTCGCACTTATATTCCAATCCAATATTTCTGTTTCATTGTACCTGACATGTCTACCTGACTACATATAAAAAATGTGTTCAAGCATATTGTTCAAATGAAACAATTCAGTTAGTGGCTTAGCCAGTAATCATTCAAGCAATGGTTTTGATTTGTTGTCGATACGCCAAACATTTGAAAATATTACATTTTTGGAAGTTTTGCTACATTTTTTACTTTAGAATGGAATCCAAATTGATATGTTCTTGAAATGCCTAAAACATCTAACGACGTGTGTTTCTGCTTGGGTTGTGAAACTTTGGAAGGCAGCTACCATAACTGGTCTCCCACCAGAGGAACCAGGTTTCAATTAAAAACAAGTCTCCAAGTGGTTTTGGTTGGATTGCAGGGATTGCTGTCAAGTATTATCTAAGCTGGCTTCTCCCCAACGCTGTTAAATACCCGGGAGTTTATTTCAAATTCTACCTTGTTGTACAGCACCATCAAAAATCAAGCTTCACAGGCGCTGAACTGACGATGAAGTTCAAGTATTGTTATGTATTTTTTGCACGGGCTGAGTTTGAAAAGATCCACGGTTTGATTCCAGGAAGAGATACAAAATCCTTTTGAGGTTGTGTCAGGAAGGGCATCTGCCAAATCAAAACATGTGGAGCTACCTGCTGTCCCGTGGTGACCCCTTGCGAATAAGGAAGCAACCCAAAGTAGCTTTTGCAGTGCAGCAGTGGTACTTTTAGTCAGATAAAAGATCTGAATACTACTTTGACCACTGGTTGGCTGGTTTTTGTCTGATCAACCTTCCTCTCTAGGGGGCTTCAGCTGTGTAAATACAGGAGCGGAGGGAGAGACTAATTAGACCGGCATGTCTAATCTCTGGGGCTTTACCTGTCAATAAACATGTTGTCAGTGAAGATGAAGCCTCTTTAAATGAAAGGCTTGGCAGTTTTGATATGTAAAACACATGTCACATCGTCTCAGTCGCTAACATCACGAAGAGACGAGTTGTCAACAGAAGTAAAATGACAACAAAAACATCTTTGCTGGACCAAGTCGGAATAATGACACTTTAAATTAAGACTTGTTGTTCTTCGCCCCCCTCTCTTGTTCTATTTGGGAGAGGTCATGCTTTTTGAACACAAGCTGTAGTAAGTAAATTTATTCCACTTATTTCTTGTAACTGCACGAAAAAGTAATGAGGTGCTGGAGATAAATATATGAAGACAATAAGGCATGCAGTCCTTTTCCTGTAGCTGCTTTTTGAGTCAATTAGCACTTTTCAGAGGCTCTGAAGAATATCACTGCCTTATGTAGCTTCTCAATATGCAGCATCTGACTTTTATCCAATTACATTATGTGAGGTCTGTGGGCACGCCGGGCACAGTGCACATAATGGAGGATGCCATCTTTGGTGTGATATTCTCTAACACTTTTCCACCGCATATGCCTATGGCTCTCACCATGAATTATTCAAAGGCTTCACAGAAGAGAGTGAGCAACTCGGCTCCATAGTAAACAGATTTTCTGCTCGCCATCCTCACAAATCTGAAGTGTAGGACATTGTAAGTACCAAATAATTACACGGTGGCCCCTTTTCCCTTCCTGTCTGAGTTAACCTGGCCTCAGAAATGCATTTTGGACTGAATAATATTTTGTCACTGGTGTAGCTTGGAGTTAATTGAAGTTTTGTCGCTCAAGACCTGCGAGTGCAGATTCACAAAACTGATGCATGAAAATGCAAGATCTGTGGATGTCCCCACTCGTGTAATTCCATGGAAAACACTTCTTTATTTCAGTATTTCTTATCCCATTTTTCATCTCATCAGACACGTTTGGTTGAGGAGAAGGCAGCAAAATGTTACCAGGATATTTGTCCACCCTGCTCTGTCCCTGTTGATTTATTAAACCATAATAGATAACGGCTCCAGAGTTTGACTCTGGCTATGTATAATCACTTTAGTTCCTTGCCGGCTATTGTGCTCTGAAATAGAAAATATGAATATTACATGGGTTTTAAATCCCTACAAAACTTCCTTTTTTTTTCCAGAACAAGAAAATTGACATATCCATTGCATTACTGCAGCGCCCATCTTTGGCTAATGGAGATTTCACATTATAGTGCTCACATTATAGCACCATGAAATATGCTAAGCATTTAGGAGAAATGAACTTTTTAAATAGTTCATCACTGGGAATAAAAAAAAGGGGGTGGGTTCTATGAGATCCCCCCCAACCCCCAACCCCTCTCTTTTCTCTGCTTTGGGGATTTGCCCTGACCTTGAACTGCTCGTATCGTCCAGTGCAGATCTGTGGCGGTGACACATGTCATGTGTTGGAGAGGATTGAGGAGGAAGCGGAGGAGACAAGGGAGCGTGATCTTGGTCTGTAGCCCAGTCGAAGTCAGAGTCCGCCTTTGTGTCAAAGGATGGGCATGTTTGGCCCAAAACACAGACTGCACCTCATCCACTAATCTCAGCACGAAAACACCTTTTGGGTTGCTGACGAGTGGGGGAGGGGTGAAGACGAGCACTCGCGCATGTTGCGACGTTGAAGAACAGCGCGATGGGTTCAAAGCCGCCCTTAAATTCTTGGGCTGCAGGGAGGGACGTCTACATGGGGGAAGAACAAGAGAACGAGTGAAGTGGAATCTGTCTCCAGATTCCCCTCTTGTAAAGCCGACCTGGCTGAAGCAAAGCCAAGCTCCTTCTCGTTCTGCCTTGTAGGAAACCACGCCGCTCCCATGCTACACTCAGTAGGAGGACACAAACTGCAAAAGAATAGATGCTATTCATAAAGGAACACCGTCTCAGGTATCCGCCTCCCCCTGTGTTTCAATCTCTGGTTTGCAGTCATGTAGTTGAAAGTGCATATAATCACACGTGAGTGAAGTTAACTCGCATATCGACCTGCGATGTTTCTTTCTGTCAGCGCGACGCTCGGCTGAACACTCCCTTTCCACCCAGGCAGATCGCACGAAGGTGGCGGAATAATTTGTTATTGAATTGCAGCATCTCTGAAATCCAGATCAAAAATCTACACCAAAGATTAACATCTGTATTTAGGAAAGATGGCTAACGTCACACGGCTGACAACCGTCATTACACCCTGCTTACTTGTGAGCGCGGCTACCTTTAATCATCAAAAGGCTGCAGTTTGCCTTTTGTCGGGAGTTAAATTGACAGACTCAGACCTCGTTTGTATGCAGCGTCTCAAGCAGAGGCTGCGACTTTCAGGGTGTCTGCAAATAAATAAATCATAAAGTTTGTTTTTCACTCAAGTCAAAAGAGACCTTCTCTTTGTCTTTGTGCTTTTGGCGCCTTTTCCACCGACATGAGGCTAAAACCCCGAAGACTAGAGCGTTTAGGAAAGCTCCTAAATAGCGGCTCTGAAGCTAGGTTTGAGCTTTGTCATCACGCTTGAAGAATTTCCTTTTAATGTACTGTAATGTGAAATTCAGTGGGGACAAGTTTAATTGAGTTTTACACAAACCAGTTGGGAGTAGCGCTGGAAGGTAGGTGATGTTGAGGTTTTTAATCTCTGGCTCCGGAGAGGCTTGTTGACGGAGTGGTTCTTTCTCTTTGTGGAGAAAAAAAGAGGAAGCCTAAGAAATGATACATCCATGGATAAAACCAATTGGCAACCCTCAAAGGGACGGGGGGTGATAAGGCAAATCCAGCACTTGTAGAGAAATAAAAGAATCCAACTGTTCATTAAAACGGGAAACAAAACAGGCGATTGAGAAGGAAGGCAGACTGCTCAGTGGAGGAGTGAGTGAAACAGACAAACAGTGCCAGAGATATCAGAGGAAAGGATTGGAAAATAATCAAGGATTTGTGAAGAGAATTAATAAGAAAGATAGGCACAAATAAGCATTTTTCTGACTCTCTGCAAAATTAGGAGGGATGGACTACAATTATCAAACAGGGGAAATGGCATAAGCTACATAGACACCTAATTATAAAGGATAACCTAGATATGAAGGTTGCTGTCTTTTTATTTTACACACTTTGACTGTGAGGCAGTAGGGTCCTTTGTGTTCAGTAAACCAGATATTCGCTGGATAGAAAATATTGAGACACTATTCAGTATAGAAGTATTCTCTTATTCTATGCCAACAGTCTCCATCCTGTAACTAGTATATAATCCACTGAGAAAAGGGGGGATTTTAACCTCGCTTAAAAAGCTTTTTCTACCACTGGAACTGTATTTAAACACAGATGCTTTGGAGCTGAAAGATAAAGCCAACAAGCAATCAAATAAGAAGAATAAATATTGTTACTGTTGCTATTCTTATTTTTTATTTTTGCACACGATTCAGGAAGTGTTACAACACTGGCGTGTGCAATCAGTGGGTCTAAAAGTCACTGAGGGACCTTTTATGAGAATTTTTTATTGTACAAATTAAATCAGCCAAAACTTTATAGTGGTCTGGCCTCTCGACTGAAAACCGCAGAATGAAACCATTACTGACACAGAATTTAATATTCAACATCTTTTGAAATATCTCTGGCTGCTTGAGACTCCTTTAGACACAGGTCTCTTTTCAAACAATGTGCCAGGTATTTCTTTGAAAAGCAGGCGGACATCTGTGTGATGTTGCCGCTGGACTGTTTATTTCTGACAGTAATTCACCTCCTTGAGGTTAGTCGACTCTATCACCTGACCCAGCTCTCTGTAATGAGGTTTGGAGTCAGGGACTTAAGGTGATACACACAAAGGGCTAATGAAAGCCTGAAGAGGAGAGGTTGAAGGAAAGGCGAGGCGGGAGGTGAGCAGGGGTGAAGGAAATTGGCAGTGAAATAATCAGCACTTGTATGATCGGCCACTGAAACATTCCATTGGTGTTTTGTGTGAAAGAGAGCCATTCATCAACATATCAATAAAAATATGAAGCAGATTATTATTGTGTTTGCTTACCATGGGCCCCCATCGTAAATAATGGGTCTGCCGCTGCTGCCTGTATTAATTATAATTAGAATGCTGATAATGTGTGTGCTCTTTTATTACGGGAGCTGAATCAATTTTACAGTCTTATTCAGTCCCACAAGGTCACACAAAGTTGCCAGGGCGAGAGATGGCTCCTTGTAAAAGCCATTCTGCAATCAGGGCCAGGAGAAGCAGGAGAGAGAGCGACCCAGACTGGGCAGATAAACGTCTTCGTGGCTTCACCTAGCAGCTAACTTTAACTTTTTTTACTCATGGGATGGAGCGTGTGGGAAAAACAAAACTCTTTCATCACATTCACCAGTGCCTAATAAAGCTGAGTTTTCTTTCAGAAGCTGCGTTATTTCATTTTTGATTACTCAAAAGTAGAAAAACAGCTGAATAAGCCATGTAAAATTGCAAATGGCTAACCTGTTAGCACTGGTAGCACATAGTGGAAACACAGATATTAAATTGAATAAAAAAACATGTATTCCTTTTTGGCTCTGTCCTTTCATTGCATGGCTCTTATATTAGCTAGTCACAAAGCATTTTGGCATGCATTTTAGTTTTGGGCTCTTGTACTGAACAAGGATTTTAATCAGGCTAAATGCTAAACTGTAGTCACTAGCTAGGTGCTAGCTTTAGATAGCATGCCTCAATTTTTTATTATTCTGACCAACAGGGTTGATGACAGATGTTAAAAGAGTGAGCTAAAAGAAAATTAAAAATAAGTTTTAATCACTATGAGTGATCTTTTTTACACTCATCTTTGAACAACATTTAAATTTTGAATCGCACATCTGTAAGTTCATCCGGTCTTTCGTCCTTCATTTAAGAAATATTGCAAAAATCAAAGCTTTTGCTGTCATTTAATTATTTGGAACTTTTAGTTCACTCATTTTCTCCTCCCTTGATTATAGTAATTAATTTTATACTTGTGTCTCTTAGTCCTCCTTAGGCTATCGTTTAGTCAGTGTAGTACTGAGCAGTGAGACTGACAAAAACTAGCCGACACTCACATATCACACCTATTCTTGCTTCCCTTCACTTACTCCCAGTGAAATACAGAATCCTCCTTAATAATGCTATTATTAACATATAAAGCAGCCCCCTGCTTATAAATCAGTATGACTGAGACCTTATCGCTGCAGCCGACTTCTCAGATAATCTGATCACGGTCTCCTAATTGTTCCTTTTTCTTTAAAACTAGAGGTGATCGTGCTTTTGAGGCTGTCGCTTTGGATCAGCTTTCCTCGGCCTATCAGGTCAACCCAATCTGTGATTTGTTTTAAATGACTGACTAACTTTTTTTACAGTCTGTCTTTTCTTTAATCTTTCCCCCATTATTTGGCCCATAGTTTACATCTATATTTGCGTGTATTGAAGTGAGTATGTTGGAATGATTTTCTGACCATGTGGATAATTATGTGTCTGTGTGTTTGTATTCATACTGTGAAGCACCTTTCTATCACTGATGTTTTGAAAAGTGTCATACTGTCATGAAAATTATGATTCTTATGCTGTGATATGTTTTATAGTTAATGTAAAATAGCGATAATTGGATTTCTGCATTTTGCTGTTATGCTACAATACCAATATTACTGTTACTTATTTCTCCGCCTATTGTTACTTTCATTAACCCCAAGCAGTTCTGTTGCATCTTGTCAAAGTGTAAAACCACACGAGAGATTACAAAAAACTGCTTTTCACCAGGGTGGTTCTTGTTGGGTTTGGTTTGCATTTGTTGACAGTTCACAGGAGAGAATGTGCTTTTTTTGGGGGGGGGGAATGTTGAATCTCAACTTAGTCTAAATTCATAAGGCACCCCGCTGGCCTGTTCCTCTGTTTCCGTCTTCCTCACGAGTTTGACTGTCAGATGGCCCAACAACAGTGGATCTCACCAGCCTATCAGCCAGCTCCTACCTTTATAGCTCACTGCGTGGCTTTAAAGGCTGGATTTAGCATGGCTTGGCAAGGTTCAAACCAACAAACCATGCCACAGATTTGGAAAAAAAAATCTACATATCTGTTTGCCCCATTTTCCCATTTGAAATACATTGCGTACAAGTTGCCACACACTAAATTTGTCCCCTCCCCACTACGAGCCCAAGACCACAGTGGTTTGTTCCTAATGTGTCTTCTCTGTGAGTCACCTGTTAGAACAAATAAGCCCATAATCTTTACAACAAACATGATCATCCTAATTAATGTTATGCATACACGGGGATTTGACCAATTAGAGATGCATATTTCTCTCTATATAATGCTGTTTTTCGAAATAGCTACATTGATTTGTTTCTATTAAAAACATCCCATATTCATATATATATATATATATAGAGAGAGAGAGAGAGAGAGAGAGAGTGCAACATTTGCATTTTATGAATACTCTGCTATCGGTGAGCAAATATTTTTACATATTTCATTTGCTTGTGCCTCCTTTTGCACATTAATAATTGGGTGTGTATTTCCTTTCTGGGGTAAGTTGTTATTTTTTTTGCCTGTGAATGTTAAAATGACCCTGTGTTCCCCCGTGAATGCGTGCATCTGTCATGAAATTATACATTCCATCAGCCCTCATTGAACTGGGCATTGACTCTGTGCCGCAGACTCGGGCTCTGGCAGTGAATCTTGATTATGGATTCTGTGATATTGTAAATGACTTGAGATTCCTCTGAATGTTTCGGATTAATCGGTTTGTGCAGATGTGGCTCCCCTTTTCTTTTTTTCTTTTTTTTTGGTGGGCGCCATCTTGAACAGTTGCTCATTTCCATTCCGCCATCACATTCTGCATACAAAGCAGATTTGCAGATAGGTAATCCTTGTAAGGTTTTTAAAAGACAGGTTATTAGAGGATTGAGGGCTGAGTGTGTCTGTCTCCCTGTGTGTGTGTGTGTGTGTCTGCCAGGAGAAAAATTATGTACATTTTTTAAGTTGGTGACAATGAGCTGTGTCTCAAGGCAGGAGACATAGTAACTGTCTCCTTTCACTTCTCACCTAACAACATTCCACCCCCTTAAAAATGAGCACACACCAGGTACCCCCCGTGCACACAATCCCCACCTGCTCCCCCTTTTCCCTCTCCACAACCACCACCCAGAATTCTTTGAAATGCCTGGGGCTAAAAAGCTGGTTACTCTCCCCTGGCTTGCAGCTCACAGCTCCAGATTATTTCTGAATGCCAGAGCCGGTTTGCCCCCATCATCCTGCAAACCTGACACCCCCCCTCCCCGAGCCCGACACTGTCTTCAGTGTGGCTTTACCTGTCACCTGTCAGACTCACCCCACCTTTAAGTGGCCAGTTATTTTCCATTGGTTTTAGATGTCTTTCATATCATGGCTCATTAAAGCGCAGCGCAGTAGGCAGCATATTTACATAGGCTACCGGGGAGGTTTTAATTTGCGTCGGTACAGAGCATGACCGGAACTGAAGAGTGCAGCTCCAAAATGACTTTTTCACACAACGCCTCCCGCACCCCCCGATCCGATGCCACCCTCCCCTCCGTCGTCCATTTCCCATATGAAAACATGTAGTTGAGCGTAATTGCTTGAGCAGGGCACAAAGACAGTGACAGAGCCGTCACCGAGGGGACCGGGGTTTCTCCCAAGCGACAGACCGGGAGGCCAATCAAAGCTGGCAATGAGCAGCCTGTGGTTGTGATCATTCTCCTGAATATATACCATTAGTCTCTTTGGAAAGTCCCAACTGTTTCAGCCACTGTGCAACTTCCTAGTGTTTACTCACTTTGTCTGGCTACTATTGTCATGAGTCAGTCCAGAATCTGACTGTCCTGCCATCTGCAGCTCCACATTCAGCCCAGTAACGACTGTGTTTATGTTTATTTAGTTAATTAGAGGATATTTCTCACTTTCAAATTGCTGCTTGGTTGGGTATTGAGCTTTACAGGCTTTATTCGTGCTTTTATTTTTTAAGTTGTGGGGGCAGTGTGATTCTACTTCTGCACATGGTGTCAAAATAAAGAAAATACATATAAATAACGAAACAGGCTGTGTTTTTTTCATGACAGATAGAAGGGAGGCCTCTGTGCTAAATTATTTACATGACAAGATAGTCAGGCTGCCAACTTTTACAATTCTATCTCAGAATGTGTATAGCAGAGGAATAACGTAATTTCCCTGAGACAAGATTTCCGGCAGAGATTCCCCCTTTTCCCAGTTCACAGCAGAGACTCCCATATCAGTTGGAGATACTATTATCAGCCTGCGGTTCAAGATTCTTTTCAAAAAGACAAGGAGGGATAGAGGCTGAGGCTAATATTGTCATAAGATGCTCTGTGTCACTCCCAAAATACATGGAGCACTGGGAGATTCGGTAGTTGCAGAGTCCGCTCCTCAAACATTTGCTCTCCTCCCACATCTCTCTAAGGAGTCGGCAGTACGCGAGCTCCTGCAGATGCACTCCAAATAGCAGGCTGTTCATCATGCATTGTCATAGAGCAGGCTCATTCCCCAGCTACCCCTCCCTCAACAATCCCCCTGCCCATGTAACCCCCCCTTCTCCACCCCCCAATCTCGTCCGCCGATGCTCCTGCTGGCCCTACATCCCATTGCAGCGCTCCGATATCAATCAACAGCAATGAGGCTGGCTCCAGCTTCCTCACCGTCCCAAACAGCACCGCCTCGCCCCCTGCCCAGGCGCCACACCCAAGCAAAAGATGGCCGGGATGCCATCCGGGACGGACGGATGGGTGGAAGAATGGACCGACAGACAGGCGAGCAGACACACACGCGGCCATGTGATTTCAGTGTAATTTTGGAAAGCATATTGTCTAATTTTGCCATCTGTCCGGGAGGGAGCGATGGCAGCGTGGAGCTCATTTGCCGTCTGCTTGCTTTATTGCGGCTATACAGAACAAGTTTTTGGAGCAGGATGCAGGCCTGGGTGTGCAGCCCACTGGAGCTGAGAGGCGTGTCGATGCAGGCACCAGGTTCCCACCACTCCATCATGGGCTACTGTGTGTCTGACATCCAGAGAGACATGCAGAACACCTCAGAATGAAAGCTCCGATTCAGTCGCTGCTGGGATGCATTAGAAACGTGACAGTAAGGAAATTTTCAAAAGCAATCTGAGAGCAAACTCTTGAGCGTTTGCTGTCCTCAACTTTCTAAGGACAAGTTGGAAAAATGTTTCACACTCTATGACAGTTTTAGAGCTGTCGCTCATACCACCAGGCCGTTATGAATTTGGTCCAGTTTGCGAATGGCGAACGGTCATATAGACACACACGAGCGCGCGCACACATACATTGCTGTCACACATTGTGGATCACGTCTGGTTCAGCTGCTCCTTGGCTCTGACATTAATACAGAGCAGATTGGTGGAGATCTGCAGCCCTTGTTGTTTGATCTTTCCTCCTCTTGCCACATTTCCTGGCACTGCCCCCCTGCCACACCGCGTGGCGCAGGCAGGACTGGCATGGCCTCAACGTGCCTGCCAGGTTTGTTCTCTGTCTTCTTCCCCTTCCAACTTATTCCCTTATGCCCGCTCCATGGATTCAGTTCTGCAAATTACAAGAGCTCCCCTACCCCCAGCGACAGCCTGGATTCAAGAGACCTTCAATCTACCAGTTTGTCTTCTTCAGAAAGGAGCGATGCTACCTCGGCCTGCGATGTGTCGCTCAGTTTGCTTTTTTCCATGATAATTGTCCTCTGCAGTAAATTAGGTTATCTTCCTCATTCTCCTTTCCAAGTTTGGCTGAAAGAGTCTCCTCTGAAAATTTCATTTTGGCACAAATTACGTATGCTACCGAATATTAGAAGTATTAAGCTGTAAGGCCATGACTAAACATAAGATACAGGCCAAGCTACACCTCAGAACAAAAGACACTCTTTAGCCAGCGGTAGCCTCAACTTGAACAAACACTGTATTCTCTTATCAAGACCCCATCCCCTTTCATTCCCTGTTTATTTAAGACTGTCATTTGGCCTTTAATGCCTTGAGTCTCAATAGAGAAATTGTTTAAAATGTCACAATCGAATGTATAAATTAAAAGCAAATACACCTTGGAGGTAAAGGCAGCATCAGCATTATACCGCCTGTATAATCTGAACTATTTGTTCAAAGGAATTACGTCTGTGAGCCCCACACTCTGTGTCCCTTTCCCTGGCGTTCCTCCTGAGGTAATAATCAGGATGGGCAAAAAAAACCCACACAAAAGCACACAAGCTAATTTGGTAATAACGTTGCCACGCAATGTCGGCACCCAATTTGCACGGTCTATCTGCCATTTTACAACAATCTGCCTTCCCTTTTATGAATCGGCATCAGATCTCAGCCCTATCTGCACCCCCCCCCTTTCTACGTTAACCACTTCATTTGTGACTAATGGCACACGCGCGATCGTTATCGTTCTAATTTATTCCAAGTTTAAGATGAAGGGCCGGATAAGGTGCAAGAGACAATAAGTTGAAAAAGCCAGTGTGATGCCTCAGTTAATGAGGCACATCGTCTTTTTTTATGTGTGTGCGCGCACCGCTGGGGTCAAAAGCACAACGCAGGCTGATTGAGAGTGAAGGGAAGAAAACTGAGATGGCAATTCAGAAAAGAGAGAGTAGGGAGGGAGGGCGAACCGTCCTCTTCGCTGAAAATCATCTTTTGAAGGAGATATAAGATCATCAGAGCCTTGTAATGGAAGCTGAGTGGGTACCTGGAGATGAAGATTGGCTAAAGTTTATGAGATACTGATTTTAAATGGATATACTCTAACTGCACCTTTAAATGGGCACATCCAGAGTGAGCTGTTAGCATAAAATAGATCTCTAAGGTTTGTCAAATGGAGAGTTTTCATACTTTTTATTCGTAAGGGGAAAAAATATTACCTTTGTTGCACAAAGGTGAACCTCATAATAACGCCTCTAAATTAATCACTTGATTAATTATATCAGTGTGTCTCAAAGAAAATTCACATAATATACAGTAAAATCTACAGTAGCTTGCTGTTAATTATTTACAGTAATCAGCTATAATCACATATGCATAAATAAAAAGGCAACATAAATAAAATAGGTTAAAATGTATCAGATCACTGATGTTTTCCATCATTTTAAGAGCTTGCAATGTAATACTGCTATAATTGCAACATCTAAAGCCGGCATGTCAAACTCATTTTACCCATTAATCTTATGAGGGGCCGGACCAGTCTGTCAGTGCGAAGAAGTTTAACTCCACATTTAATCCCTGAAATGTCTTAATATAAGAAAAAGAAGTGCAATTTCAACAGAATATATCAGTTTTTTTGTGTGATAACGAAAGTAAATCAAAGAAATGTGTCAGCGTCACTCTTTGAATTTAACTTGTAAGAAACAAATGCCTAAAATTACAGAGAAAGTTCTGGTAGCTCATTGTGCAGACTGTAAATACAAAACTGTGAATTAACAAAAAAAAATTGTTAATTCACAGATTTATTTGGGGTTTTTTTTTTACTGTGGAACTGCTGTAAAAAACAGTAGTATACATTTAATTGTTTATTTAAAGTAAAAAAAAAGTCGGCCAGAGGGAGTCTTTGCCAGGCCGACTTTGGTCTCTGGTCCTTATGTTTCTCACCCCAGATCTAAAGCATATTGCGATGATTTCATGGTTATTTTATGCACCATTGTGTTTGATTAATATTAAAAAGGTTTGTCCCAGCTCCTTCCTCGTGACCGGCAGGTAATACGTACGACGCATACAGTGACTTCTTCATTCATGTGTATACAGGGTTCGGTTCTGAATGAAAGCCTTTATACAACCACCATTAGAGAGCTTTTCTAAAAATCACGTTTCCATGCATGTGTTTGGCGTCTCCTGCTATCATTGTTTGAATTGATTTCCTGTGTGTTAAGGGCGTCATATTTGAAGCGATTCATTTTAAATGATAACTGCCCAAAGACATGCAACTAATGATGAATGCCGCTCATTGGTTTGGCAACTTTTCCATCTCTATGTACAGGAGAGAGAAAAGCTCTGTTCTGGAACGTAGTGGCTCCCTGACGTGAAAAACACAGAATCAGTCTGTCTCTCAGGCCTCCTGGGCAACATATGGAGCCCTCCAAGTTAGTGTTCAACTTCCCAACGGCTGTTGTGGAAAGTGTGGCTCTAACTGCGGCCCTCAGAGAGCTAATTAGAAACCCTTGTGCATAAACCTTGCTTGGAAGTTGCTGTGGGCTGCACCAGCCCCAACCAAGGCAGGATCTGTGCTGCCTGTGAGATAATAAACACAATTTGCATATAATGTCAACGTTTGGCATCCTTCAGCGATGGCCGAGGCCGCTCTCATGGCAAGCTTATAAAACATATCGATAAAAAAAATAAAAAAAAAGTTCAGGCAAAACGTCTGATTATTTCCAGCGTTTTGTATGTCAGAGAGATGTTTGGATTCATTCGAGCATTTTTCTATTAGAATTCTAGGTGCTTAAACCCTCACTAATTATCTCTCCCACCCTCCAGTGGTTTAAACTTGTGATTTGTAACAGATAAAAAGCCCCACATAAGGGATCCCCACAAATACATATTTAGCTACAGAGTAATTAAGCTGTATTAGACTTTCATACCTGCCAGAGTGTAATACTGCACTGTTACACAGTGACGCTTTCAATTAATGAAAACGTCTAAACCAGCACACATGTGGGATCACTATGCCGGGTCTAGCTCCACTGTATTTGTCATGCGCTGTAAGCCAACACAATTACACAGACCTAACATAGTAATTGCTATGTAGCAGCTCTTACAATGGTAGAAATGGAATTACCTCAACAGAAAGTGCTAGCAGGTCTAATGGGAAATGGAGGATGAGAGAGAGGGGGGGGGACAACCTTTTACTGAACTGTAAATCATGCCTCACTTTTAAGAGGCGGGAAAATAAATAATGTCTGAAAGTGCAATGATTTCAGTGATTTAGGGGAGCTTTTGAGAAGCGTATTACTAGAGCTGACAGCTTGTGGGAGATAGACAGGTTGTGTTAAGAGGAAAGGATAAGAGGCTATGACATTATGTCTGCAGGGTTAAGGTGTCAGAGTCAAAGCGTGAACCACTATTACTGGATCAATACTTCTCAGTTTTGCACTTATCTCTGGCCCAGTGGTTAGCTGCAGCAGCTTTTCTGGATATACACAGGGACTAAAATGCCACTACTGAGCGACCTGCTTCATTTTTGTAACGCTGCAGAGGAGCATTGTAACAAAACAAAAAAAAAGTTAAACATCTGAGCTTTTTTCACAGGGAGTGTTCAATTCTCCACCGAAGAAAAATAAAACGGGTCTGAGGGCCGTTATTCCTCTTGACACTCACCAGAACTGTAGCGCATTTTATTAAAATGCTCTTTTAATTCTGGACGGATGTCAGAAAATACAGGTTCAGCTTTTTATATTGCCATGCAGCGGGGTTTTCTCAAGTCCCGCTGCTGAAATGTGTCCTCAAGGAGAGCGATGTCCACCCTTTTTACGCTTTTAGGTATAAAAACAAAACCAAAAAATGCACTAATGTCATGTCCGCTCTTGCACAGGAAAAAGAACCGCTGTCGCAGTCAAGAAACAAGAAAAAGCGTGCACTTTCAAGTCTTTCATTAAACTTCTGAAGCCTCCGAGTTAATCCGTGCTGTACATAGAACAAAAACTCAGCATTCAACAATTTAAAAAGCTAAGAAAGAGAGTGGGGCGAGAGAGACACAGGAAAAGAGAGAGAGAGAGAGAGAAATGAGGAGGAGGGAGGAGGTTGGGGGACTGGCCTGATCGCTACATATTCATATTCCTATGCAGGCGTTATCACTTAAAAGGCTTTCTAATTACAACAACAAGACAAAAACTCCTTGGATTCCTTCCAGACCCGCTAAATGATAAAATAAGCTTGCACTCTCTCTCCTTCTTAATCTCTGCAAAGCACCTTGGAGCCTCATCTCCCAAATACAGGCGAATGAATGTGAAAATGCCATTTAGAGATGCAGGTGTGACATTTGATAAGAAACTTCTGGATTAAATATGTTCTGCTAATGAGGAACCCAGCTACCCCATCAGGGCAAACTATTGGTGGGATTGTGTGCACGCTGATAACATTCCGCGCGCAAAACATCCAAATTCATTATTAATAAACAGCCGCAGTCTCTCTATCACACGGAAAGTCTGCATCCTTCAGTGGAGAGACGGGGATGTTGCGTCTCATTAGGAGAGGCTGAGGAAAAGAAGGGGGAGGTACGGGAGGTGTATGTGGCGGGGTAGGGGTATCGACTGTTTTCATATTTAGCTGTTTGGGGCCTTTTTGGGGGGGGGGAGGCGGGTGGTAAGAGACAATTTCAAAGGGTATGTTAATGGTGCATTGAATGTTGAAACAAAAGAGTTGAAAGTTTCAGGGGATCTGGCAGTGAACGTAATACTCTGGCTATAGCTAATACGGAAAAGAGGGGGATAGCAGGCTAAGCCATTGGTGCAGTAGACTGGGAAGTCCCTGGCCCCAACTTGACATTTATAACGATTTGGAGAAGATTAAAGGCGTATTACTGCTGTAGTCCATAATGTGGCTCTGTAATGAGGTGTGAGTGCATTACCGTCCTGCTTCAAACCTTTGAAGGGAAGACACAGGGAGAGCGGTTTCAAAGAACACGGATACTTGACTGTATTGTGGCCACCGCCAGTGAAAGACTCTGAGGCTGGGGAGCCGGAGTGAGGAGGGACTCCAGAGGCCTGCCAGTGGAAGCTGAGGCTGCCACCGTTGAAGCCTTGTCAGTCTAAACCAGCTTAGTTCAGCCAGCCAGCAAAGTGTCTCAGACTGACAGGCAGCACTTTGTTATTCGGACCAGTAACTGGAGGTCCATGTCTGCTGCCTGGAAATATTTTATATTCAAATAGAAATTAGAAATGGAATGTGTTATTTCAGGCACAGAATATGGCAGCTTTTTTTAAGGTGCACACAAACTCATAGAGGGAGAAGAATAAAAACAGCTTTAGTAATTCTGCCAACACTCTGTTTTGACAATTATTATTTTTGGCCCAGTGGCTTTTTTTTTCTTTTCTTTTTACAGTACATAGCAAAAAAGGGATGTCAGTGCCAACTCTAAAACCAGCCGCACACAAAAAAAATGAATATTCGAAAAGGTAGTTTAAAAAAAAAAAAAAACGCTCGCGTTATCTGCAAAAAATAAAAACACAGGTAATTCGGCGTCAGCGTGTGCAAATGAAGGTTGCAGGTGTCGTCCATCCATTTAAACGCTCTTTATGATGTTAATTAGTTGTTAGCGTAATTTTCCAGCCTCCGCCATCAACCGTGAGAAGTTCAGAGACCTGCTGTTTAAACTGAGAGTCAATGCCATGGCACCGTTTCAAGAGCTCCCGAACAGGACGCCCAGTGATAACGAACAGGTGATGGGGCCTGATGCCTATGGCAGCAGGATATTGCAAAGACAATTGAATTTGTCGGGAGAAATGAATCTTCTGGACAGCGTATCACATGTTAAAACAACACACATTGCATGCAATTTGCTTATGCAGGAGGGTGATAAAGTGTGCTTATTTAAAAGATAAACAAAGGTGGGGAGGTGCGGGCGGAGGGGGGGGGGGGGTCTTGTGCAGTAAATTGTGCATGTGTGTTTACTCCCTATGAGTAACGCCAGAGGTTTATAGTCCCAGACACGGGCAGCCGTGCTTTATGGCACCTCTGTTTGTGTGATAGGAGTATTTATGATATTGGAATTTATGTTGCGCTGTGTTCACACTGTCTTGAGTACTGCTGGTGGTCTGTATTTAAATGCACTTAAGGAGATTTGGTGTTTGTCTTCGCGTTTGACTGAAAGCCTTCGGATGATATCACTCTTAAGCGAGAGGTCAGATTCATTATCCTCGCCGTGCTTCGCGCAGACACCCCGGCCCTTCCAAGGTTAAATTCAAAACATTCCGAGCTTTTCGCGAGAAGTGTGAAAGCCGTCCGAATGGAGAGAGGAGTTTCATCTCCTCGGCCCCTTGCTAAGGCTAATCTTAACCCCACCCCACCCAACCCCCCGCAATAACATTTCCACTCCGCTTCCTCCAACTCCAGACATATTTGCTCTCCCTTGCTGCTCGTGTCCCCGTTAAGATTTAAACAGCAAACATAAAATGCGTAAGATAACCTGCGAGAGGCGGGGAGGGAGGGGTTTTGGAGAGACTTGACTCCGAACATTATTTTAAAGACCAGATCTGAGAGCTCCGGCGCAGCAGTCGGGAGCGATTATCTGCTGTGATCCCTCTCCGATGCACCAGTCATTCATCTGCCGATCCTCCAACCACCACCACCCCCCGCGCTCACACACACGTACAAACGCAGCCCTACGCAAAGGCAGACCCCTAATCATGTCGACACCGTGTGTCAGTGCCATGGATGAGCAAGGCCTAGAGATGAGAACGGCTCTGTAAACACGGGCAGGCAGCAGGGAGCTTCCCTGAACCACCCGCCCACCCCCCACGCTGCTTGGAATAAGCAAAAGAGAAGATTTAGGGATTTTGCGGGGCCCAACTTTGTAGCATCGGCTCAGGGTGTTTTTCCGGGGTGCTGCCGCTGGGATATTGTTCTTAGCTTATAAAGTGCCGCCCGCCCATTATAAGCCCTGTGTTTTTTGTCAGTAGTATTACAATCTTCTCTCTCTATTGCTTTGGATTTGACTCTTTGGTATCTACTGCGTCCCACATATTGTCTACATATTCTGTCGTTGACCTTTGCTGTTGACCTCTCACATTCAGATAAACCAGCAGGATCTTTACGAGGAAGTCTCGTCATACTGCTGACACAGTTTCTTTCTTAAAGTGACCTCTGTATTCACAGACCCGCCCACCCCTGTCAATTATGAACTATCATGATAGAGTAGTAAATCTACTGCGCATCAACTGTGTGTATTCCATAAACAGACTAATACAATTGGCTGTATCAAATGGGATGTATATTAACAACAGTCGACCGTGCTCTCTCTCCCCCTGTCAGGATTCTATTATGGAGCATACTCCCGCCCCTTGTTTTGATACAGCGGTAATTTAAAGACCGATCTTAATTGACTTATTTTTTCCGCATGTCTGTCGGAGCTTGTGCATGCACTGCAATAAGAGTCTTGTTTCTTTATTGGGCCACACACAATGTACTGAGTTCAATTTTACCATTCATAATGAATGCAGCCTCGCCATTCAAATGCAGCCATAAGCACACAGCAGATAAGAATTTAATTAAATGTAGATTAAAACCAAACAGGAAAACACACTGGCTGATAATTTTTTATCACGTCCCCTGGTCATATTTTTTTTCTCCCCCCCCCCTTCATACTTTCGACTTGTTCTTCCTTGGGCTACGTCTTTTTTCAGCTTGCCAAAAAAGTGGCGAAACCACCTCGCACATCTCACCGTGGCGCCGTGAGATTGTGTAAAAAATGCAAAACGAGGGGCGGTCACACGATTAATCAGAATCCTCGTGTCTGGGGGAGGAATGGAGGCTGGCGGAGGATTGAGTTGAGGTGGGGGTGGCTGGGAGGGGGTGAGTGCACAGGGGTGCAAGGAAGGAATTAGTTGCTTCATCCCGAATTTGCATCATATTCCAAAAGGACAAGCCCAGCACTGTAGGCAAGGGGAAACATATCTCGCTCTCTGCAGGAACAATTAAATATTTCCTACAATGCTGAATAAATGTCACCTTCAGTATCAAATTGTCCATACTTGCTAAACATGTTGTTACAGTGAGTGCCTCGAAAGCATGCCCGAAAAGAGAGGAGCCACAATATTTTATTTATTTAATTTTTTTTAGATGTGGACCACAGCCTCAGCTAACTGTGCACCTCCAGGCACTAATAGTGTGTTGAACTCCACCGGGGATACCAGCGAGCAAGAGACAACTCCAGTCCTTGTCAGGGATTTCCCTCTGTTGGAGCCTTCCACCGGGGGTGCTCGGTTACATGCTAAACACACAGTGTTTGAACATTTGCACCCTGCTCGTCGTCCGTTTTAATTCCGATGAAAACTGACAGCCCTGGTGTTAATGACAAAGTAAACAGAGTTAGTTTCTGTTTTGCTTTTTTTCCTCCTCGGGAAATAAATGCATTAATTTCTCACCATCTGGCGTACTTATCACATAGCATATTTCAGCTTTTCCAACACTTTCAGACAGCTGTTGGGTTACCTGAGTGATTCCGCTCACAGTACGGCGGCTTCTTTTAATCGGAGGTGATGGTGTCATCGCCTGCGTGCACGTGTTCTGTTCTCTTCTATTTCTTTTGCTCTCCTAATGCTGCTGTTGCATTACCAGAGAGGTTAGAAACGTGGCGCTGGTAAGCGTGGCAGTGGACTTTAGTGTCCGTGCCATCCCCTGCCACCTCCACAGCGGCCGACACCGCCGTGCCGCTGCCTGCCCGGCTGCGCCTGTGCCTGCCTGCCCACCGCGCCGGTGCTGCATCTCAGTTCCACTCTATTACCCTCACGCAGGCGATTGGCCTTTTCTGTGGGGAAAAGAGCAATTTCCTGTCGCAGTCTGTTTGATCAAGTGCTAAACCCTTGTGATCAATAGAGAGACAGATGTCGGCTCCAGATGGCCGCGTGGTGATACCTGGGGCAGAGAGGGGGCTTGCCAGGACGACAGAATGGCAATGAGCAAGGGCAGCGGCTGTGCTCCCGATGCACTAGCCACCGAGACACAATGTGACAAACGCAATTAGGCCTTTTAGCCGCAGATTATTTATTTCTCTCGCAAAAACCGTCAGAAAATTTAATTAGCACATACTTTAAGCAATATGTAGAATTACCGGGGTGCAGAGATGGAGGGCATGCTGGGATGCTGCACGAGTGACTGGTGTGCGTGTCAGAGCGCGTGCGCGCGTGCATCGCTTGTCCTGTGAATACCAAATGAGCGTGCTTGTAAATAAGGCTGGCTTTGCAAATAAAACAAGCACATTTTTAAGGCAGAAATCGGTTGGTGTTCGTAAAGGAAGAAAAAAACAAAACACATAACTCTATAAATTCCGTTCCTCGTGACCAGATCAATAAATGTTGAATTCCAAAAAGGATGACAGGTGCATCTTTCTGGCTCTCTGTCCTTCTGGAGAGGAAAAAAATAACTGCCAGCACCAGAAGGCCAAAATAGACCTTTCCAAATAGGAGAGACAGAGGAGGAGAGAGGCTCCCATTTTTTAAACGGCAAGCATTTGCATTAGGGCTGGCATCCACCATACACCACAAATACACACACACAATCACGCGCGCACACACATACACCCACACAAATGCAGACTGGCCAGGCAGCCCATGTGGCGTAGGGCCGGAGCCATGTTGGAGGAACCACTGAGGCGCATGGCGATGGCGCGTTGCTCTCCCAGGAAAACCAAACGCGTCGCCGTTGGCCCCGCGCCGTTCACCTGCTCCCGCCGAGGCATGATGGGTAGGGGGACACGGGCCACGGGGCCGCAGCTGGAGGGAAGGGAGGGGTAGAGTCTGCCGCGGTGTCCTGTCACGAGGGGTCTTCTGGTCCCATTAGCAGGGCTTGGTCAGGACGGGCCCCCAACCAGCCTGCCTCCGCAGCGGGGGCCGCAGTAAACACATGTCGACTGGCCACAACCAGGACACAGGCAGCACTACCCGCAGAGAAGGAGAGCTAATAGAGTGCTCAATGGGACAAACCTGTCCAAATAAAGAATAAAGCAGAGCGGAGAGAGGCGCCAGTCAGAGCTTTTCCTTTAATAGTCTACTCCACTTTACTGCGGACGAGGAGAAAGCTGACTGTGTGTGTGTGGCAGCTAATGAGGGAGAGAGCGAGCTTTGTACTGCAGGAATGTGGCTGTGTATTGTTTCAGACTGACAGCACAGAGATCCGGAAGCTTAAAACGTCCTCAGTAGAAATTTCGTGCTCGTGGGAGAAGGTTTAATTTGTTTGGAAAAACAGAAACGCATCCAAATGTTTTTGTGCATCTTTCTTTTTAAAATAAAAAACAACAAAAAAGGAGAGAGCGAACAGCAAAGCGGTTGACGTGCGGGTAATTCCTCCTATAATTTAATACATTTCATTAGAAAATAAATAAATCTGAAATTGAAATAGTCGGGCTCCGTCATAGCACCCTAATGGAGCAAAAATAGCTGCTAATTCACATTTCTATTTTCTTCTCCCTCAAAAATGATTACAACACCATTACCAGGCAAACATCCCCCTGCCAGCCAGTATCGTTCTCACTGTGCTTAACAAAAAAAGGGAAAAAACTACACAAATCTCCGGAGACCAGCCACGGAAATGTCTTTTAATTTCAAAGTGAAACATTTAATTCTTGCTCTGTGAAACATTTGCTGAATCACATCGTTGCATCATTTTTTTATATATTTTTTTTCAAAGACTTGATAAACGTGTGTGTTGAAAGACGTTGTTCGGGGGTGCTCCTTCTTCTTCAGCTTTTATGTCTTTGTTGCCTGTGAATGTATACAGTAGAGAGCGGCGTGTGTGAGGCTCCCCTGGGAGGACTTTTTAATTTGTGGATTCTGACCCTCGTGCCATTCGCTCAAGGCCATCCATGAGCTCTCGGTACCGGCTATATCTGGAAAAAAAAAAAACACTTGATACTAAAATTAGTCCAGACACTGTAGTAGTGCAGAACGAGAGGAAAAATCTTGAGGAAGAGAGAGAGACAGACAGACAGAGAGGTGTGTGTTTGGTGGGGGTGGGGGGTCAGGCTCAAGTCAGGGCTCTGTAAACACATATTTACTGAACAACATTTATTATTACCCTGGAAAAAAGGACACTGTCTTCCTGCCAGACTTCTGAATTTTAATATATATTTTAATATAAAACATGTTAAAAAGTGACTAAACCACTCATGCAATTGCAGAAATGTGGCAACAACACACACACGCACACATTTAAATAAAGAAAAGAGTGAGAAACATGAAACATAGCCCTGCGCACACCTAATATCCAGCCACAGATCGAATAGAAATGAGGTCGGGCGGATTCCTTTTGAGCCAAACGCCTTTTTTTTCTTCGTGAGAGTAAAATCTTTAGCACCTACCTGCAAGGATGTATAGGCAGACTGGCATCTGTGCTTGCCCTGCCATGTCTGAGGCATCTCTGCATCATCGTGGCAAAAAAAAAAAAAAAAATCATCCAAGGACTGCAAGCTTGAGCAGGAGAAGAGTGCCTCCTAGTGGCAGAGAGCAAGCATAAACAGGATTGGAGGAAGCAGAGAGTGAAAGGGAGGGAGAGTCAATCTGTGTCAGAGCCTCGTGAAATAATAGTAGAGTCAGCTAATTCTAGTTTAGTGTACCGTCAATAATAGTAAGCTTGTTTGACCCCGCGAATGATGTTCCAGCTCGGGTCCAAGCTCAGCGCTTTCCTTTCTTGCCGCCGGCTCGCTCTGGCTCGGGGGACTGTGACGGCTGGTTTGACAGCCGTGAGTCATCCTAATGTGCTCGACTCTGGTGATCCAGAAACAGTCCAAATATTTACCAGTATTCACGAGGAGGATGTGTTTAGCGTTTGTCACGGCACCATCGGGTCCGCTCGTCAGGTGCAGATACAGATATTATTCATCCACGTATTAGTATTTCCACCGGATCCGTTGGGTTGGCGGGTAGGGAGGAAGTTGTTTATTGTGTCAGGTTGTAATTCACTCCTTCTCTGATTGGAGCTTTGTGAAAGCTAAAAAGAAGAAGAAGAAGCGGTGACTAACGGTGCACAGCTACTTGATATTCGTAGGTGCAAGCAGCTTGTTCCCATTTGACCAGGAGGAGTCGGAGCTGATTTAAAGACAAGAAGAGTAGAGGTCTTTAATTACAACCCTCTCTGTGGCTTCAGGCACCACTGGCCTCACTTCACAATTAAGACCAGCAGTTAGCGCAGAGCCAACAGACGGAGACGAGCACTTTAAGAAGCCGAGGGAAAAAAAGAAAAAAGAAGTCTCCACAACATCATTCTTGACAAAGGAACATCTTTTTTTCTTGTCTTTTTTTGCTATCTAGAATTAGATATTTTAACCTTTTGCTCTTTTCTACAACATAATGGGATCAGCAAGCACTTCGGCACAAGTATACCTCACAGATCTCCCTTTCAAGCTCGGCCATTTCTTCACCTGCAGAGTGTTTCTTTGTAACACATGACCCCACGATGCATTCAGATAATGCCGATGGGCCGGCGTTAGTGTTCCCAGAAGCACCGTTCAACCCCTCCCATAACACACAGGCTGGTATGCAGCGGGACTGTACTCCAGTGCCGTAATGGCCTCTGCAACGGTAATGTGTTTGGACAGATGGGAGAGGCAAGTGCTGATGTGCTTAACTACGCATTTTACAGCTAAACTATTAAAGAGTTGTGCTGTTTACACACCAACATTTGAATACCTGTCTTCAGGCCAGTTTAATTATCCGGGCCCTTCTGTTATTTCTGCTGCTTTGTTGTCTCTCAGCTTTTCGCACGAGGCATGAGAGATTTGTTTGCAACTTCATTAAGATATGGCGCTGGTGGTGGTGGTAGCGGTTTGCAGGGTGCACAAAAAAAAAGAAAAATAAAGGGGGGGAAGAAAAATATTTGAAAAAATTCCTGCTCAAGTATCTCATATTCTCTTCTACCAACACCACCCCCCAACACACACACCCACCCATCCACACAGATACTGTACACATCCGTTTTTCTTATAAAGTCATTTAAAGTGAGAAAATTAAAAAATGCCCCTGTGATGCGTGCACTTTGAAATCTCTCAGGGCTTTAGGCAAAGGGGAGGGGACAGACGCCCCCAGTGCCTGCGATTCATCCTGAGACGTTTGATTAGTTTATGAGTGCTTATAGAGGGGTGGGGGGGAGAGAAGGGTTTGCATTATAATTTTTGTTTCATGAATTCCTTCATATGTTCATCTTCAGCTGCGCGTTCAAATAAACCATTAATCAAACAGAGGAGAAGAGAAGGGAGAGGGCATTTAGCCAGCAGAGCCACAGTCTCGGGGCCTCAGTGAGCTGGTGGATATGGTATTGAGAGACTGTAGGAAGCAGTGGTTTTTAATTATCTGGACTACGTACAGGATGCCGTTTTTGATTGTTTTAATGAGGCAGCTGGCCTATTGTCTCCCCTTAATTCCTCCATTGTTTTTAGAATATGTCATAGTTCTTTATTCTTTTATCAGGTGCTCTGCAGGAGGATTTAGACAATAGCCTTCATTCCAACTGCATTGGCCACTGCACAAAGGCAGCTCACACTGCAGACAGCAGGCAAACAAGTGCAAATCACAAGCTGCACTTTTCCCAGCCTTTTCCCCCAGTTTCACAACTTAACGCTTTTGGTCTTTCACTCTTAACTCTTGACCCTCATTCCCACCCCCCTCGCACACAAACCCCCACCCCTGCTTTCCTTTCCTTTCTTTCATTTCCCATTGCACCATGGGCATAGGTGGCCCGCCCCGTGTTTCTGTGATTTAAATCACCTGTCA
Organism: Haplochromis burtoni; assembly: GCF_018398535.1. Classification (NCBI taxonomy): domain Eukaryota; kingdom Metazoa; phylum Chordata; class Actinopteri; order Cichliformes; family Cichlidae; genus Haplochromis; species Haplochromis burtoni. The sequence continues at coordinate 1,820,828 of NW_024582437.1, forward strand.
CGGAAAAGGGCCATCAGAGGCAAACAGGCATGACGGATTTTTCGAGAGCGCTCCTTCATGGGGTATTTGTTTTTTGTCTGTTGCCCACCTGACGCCTCCACGCAGTCGCTTTTCAGAGCCTTGTATCTCCATATGTGCATGAAACGGACATGTTTCTGCACACTCGTTCTGTGAATGCACACATCTCTGCGCGCCTGCACCGTGGGCACGCATACGCATGCATGTTTGTTTATGTGAGGATGCCATGGCTGCACATTTAATCATATCAATTTCAGATTTGTGACACAAAGCTACGCAAAGGATGCATGTCAAGTCTGAATGTAGATGCGTAACGTGTAGAGCTGTAGTAATCAAAAATCAGAGGGGAAGCAGCTGCTTGTTTCCAGTTCTCATTCTGATGACAATATGCTTTAAACTACACTTATAATCCTGCAGCCTGAGCTCATGTACCTTACTAGCTTGTCTTGGTTGAGTGAGTGAGTGGAACGAGCAGAGTGCTGCCTCTGTGTTTTGTGCGGCTCACTAAAACTGGGACATGCAGTCCTAAAAAACTCACTCCCAGCATTCTCACACACAACAGATGGATCTGTAGCATTCTTGGCTGAAGGGATGCAATCTGAGCGCATATTCCTCCATGAAAATGCAGTTTAAAAAAAAAAAAAGGCGAAAGATTTCCATCAGACTCCACATAATCTGCTTCATTTTCAGCTGAGAGAGCATACAGCATCTTTGATTTTGATTGATCTTCCCCACCCCACCCAAGAAAACACTGATTTGTATCTGAGCGCCGAGGCCTCGTTGGTAATTCCCTTTGTAAGCGCGTTTTTGAACTAAGGAATCCTCGCGGAGGAGAGAAACTTTTTTTTTGTGGCTATGGCTGCGATATATTCCACCGCCATTGTCAGTGGCAGTTTGTATCTACCTTGATGGTAACTTGGGCAGACAGTGGAGAGGAGTTTTGTTATTTTAATTAGGAGATAAAAATTCAAAGGGCCTCTCCAGGCAGTGTGTGGTATGACAGAATCAAAACGATGAAGTGGAGCGGCCTGAAGTGTGTGTCTCGTCACAGCAGATTGGACGACAGATAGGCACTGCTCTTTAAAGTGGCGCTGGGACGCACGCGCCCATGCACGCACACACTCAAGGGGAAGGGGAAGTGTGCACACAAATGGGACTTTGAGAGATAGCATATTTTAATACCATTTCAGTCCTTTGACACATTTGTGCTGGTCTAATTTCCAGTGCTTCACCAGCAGATAGGAGAGGGCTAGAGAGGTTTTAATCAGGACAGTGATGCGAAATCTTAAATATTCAATTTCCTGTTGAAATAACGGGGCACCTCATTCTGCAGACTTAACAGCGATTTGGACGTAACGCGTGCCGTGGCGGCGTAAAGACTTGGCGGCTCCGTCTCTGTGGCCGTGCCTCTAATAAACAGACAGAAAAGTGGATTGCTCCTTCTTGCACCTTCGCCGTGTCTGCAGGGCGGTTTTAAACCTGGTGATTCACAGGTTTTGTGTAAACATGAGTAATCAGTGTTGCACATGTGCCGGGGCTTTCTATAGCAGTGTCCCCCTGCCTTCACACCTCTCCTCAGGACTCTCTTTATTCCGCATCAGCCAGGGCTCAAATCACATGTCTCCCGTCGCCGCCTCCCCCCTTCTCAGCCTGACACTCCGTCGGTATGTTTGCACATCTTTGAAAGCTAACAGCACGCTTTAATTAATTGTCCAGCTTTCCTCAGAAACAATGTCCTAATTCTGCCATTTAGCGGCGGCGTATCATAGTTTGTTGTTATCTCCCCAGCCAGATTTCTGTAAATAGTCATATTAAAAACTTTAATCTCTTCAATGGAAAATGAAGTGCAGCTGAAAAGCCTGTCATGTGCTGAGATAAATATTATCTAAGCTAAAACCTTCACTCTCTCCCTCTGCCACCCTCCCTCCCTGCTTCCTCCTGCACACCGCTCCACCCCACCCTTTCTCCGACTTAATGAATATGTTCAGAAGATTTCAGAGGAATGCTTAATCCCAAAACACAACAATCTAATATTATGGAGGCCCTGTCTCAGTGTTCTAGCTGACTACAGCACTCTAGACTACAGTTTAGCCCAGCTGAGGTGCACTTTGCTTCTGGATATGAGTGCCAGGAGCCTTGAAAGAAATTTGAGTGGCAGTAAAAAAAAAAAAGATGAAGGATATTCACCAAAATTATCGAGAAAATAAAAGTACGCGAGATTTGTGCCCTCACGCCAACGTAAACAGTCACCCTGCTCACGGTGCTGAAAAATGACATTTAAAAAAAGCGAGTGTCTTTCAGGAGAGTGCGAAGAATCTACACATCTCAGTGTTTTCATTGATACAGCAGAAAGAAAGAAAAACTGTCGCACTAAAAACTGCTGCCAGCTTGCTGACAGTTATCAAGAGTAATATTGGCGCTGACTTTAGAAAACACATGTTCCTGCTAAGAACTTTCCGTTCTGGTTTATTTTTTTGTCATTTTGATGACCTGACCCTTTGTATTTCTGACGATTTGTTATTTAAGAATACTATCAAGACTTCAGGATGATTCATTCAAGCTCCGCAGTTACGCAACACCCATTCAAGTGTTTGACTTGTGCGCAAGCAATTACCATTTCTCCGTCTGCGTAATGCTCTGACATTTAAGACCAGAATTAGTCGTGCGCGCACGAAACTGCGCTCTCTCCTCCCTCGCAGCAGGCGTTTAAACGTCTCCTCTATCTCCTGTTTTGTCCAGGTGGCCAACTGTGGTGCACTACCACCAAGAACATGATGGAGGGCGAGGAGCTGGTGGCGTTTGCGGTGGACTTTGACTCCCGTCTGCAGCCGGTGAACCACATGTCTCTGAGTGAGGGCATGTACCCAGCCAGGCTGCTGGACAGCATCCAGCTCCTGCCGCAGCAGGCCGCCATGGCTTCCATCCTGCCCACTGCCATCGTCAACAGTGAGTGTCTGCACATGCACCGGCACCGGAGCTGGAACGAGATGTGCTTTTGTTTAGACATGCACAATCGCACTCCTGTTCTGTCTCTCTCACACACACACACACACACACCAGTCCACAGCCTGCACTCAGTCACCTGCTTAACAAGGAGCGTCGTCTCCGCCCGGGCGTAGATTAACCCAGATGAGTCTCTGCGCTGGAGATAAGAGCCATCGACCTTCAAGTTTGGGGGGGTTCACATAAACACACTGAGGCTCGAACTAACGTGTTAATTGCAAAATACACGCCTCATGCAAATAGTGTGTTTGTTTACTTAGCGAGGGCTATCTGGGTTCAGCTCGACAGGGAGGCTTCTGTAAGCAGATGGTCCAGTGTTCTTGTTTGCCCTTGAGAAAGGGCACCAACCCACTGGTAGCAACACAGCGATATGCTGCAGCCGAGGATTTGGTGGAAAAGCCTTTAACGCAGGCTTTGAGAGGCAGGACTGTAGACGTATGAGAGGAGCTTGCGCAGGCCCTTTATCTGTAAATATAAAAGTGCTGTTTGTATCCTGATGTCACATCCCCTCTGTCCCTTTCTGTCTCCCCACCCCTCTCCAGAGGACATCTTCCCCTGCAAAGCATGTGGAATCTGGTTTAGGAGCGAGAGGAACCTGCAGGCTCATCTCATGTACTACTGCAGCGGGCGGCAGAGGGAGCCAGAGACGGTGGTGGAGGAGAATGACAGTGGCCCACACCAGACCCCCAGTATCTGTCCCTTTCCACAGTGCAATAAGAGCTTCTCCGGACCCAGGGCCCTAGAAATGCACTTGAGCACCTCGCACAGTGGTGAGTATTAAGGTCATGGGTCAGAGAGGCAACAGATATCTTTTTTCTTTTCTTTTTTTTTAATGTATGGATCCCCCAAAAGCCAAAGTTCACTAAATATTAAATGAAAGCCTGCATTTATTCACATGGTCTTTAGGCTGGCTTGAAAAAAACCCCCAACTGTCATATATTTTGAGGAATATACATATCGTACTGTCAGCTGGTATAGTTGACAGTTTATCCTTGAGCCATAAAAAATAGAGTGGATGGGAATAAGCTTGGCATAATGCATGAGTGTTTGATGGTTTCTACAGTTAACTCTAAAGGAGAAGTGGGAGGCGAGATTCTGAGCATTTTTCCCTTTTATCTCCTTCACAGGTGTCAAAATGGAAGAGAGCCTCCCTCCTGGCACCAGCTTGAAATGCACAATCTGTAACTACACGGCAGATTCTCTTATTACATTCCAGCATCACATCATGTCTCACCTGTCACAGGCGGCCTTCAGATGCAATCACTGCCATATCAGCTTCCAGAGCCACAGGGAACTCTTACAGCATCAGGACTTACATGGGCACGGCAGCAAACTTCACAGGGAAGGTAACGGCACAGAGCACTCCCCCAGGGGGCCGGAGGAAAGCCTCCAGCAGCAGCAGCAGCAGGCCCGCACTGAGCTGGCCAACAGGAAGGACGCTCTGCTCGGAAGTCCCAAAGGGACCCTCAACAAGGAGACCAGCACAGACGGGGAAGTTGACAAGACTGAGAAGAAGCCCATGCTGTCTGTTCAGAAGGGAGAGGCCCACCCAGGCAGCAAAGCCAGTTTTTCTTACACTAGGATCAAGTCTGAGCCCTCCAGCCCCCGACTGGCCTCCTCCCCTGTGCAGCATAACATGCCTACATTTCCCATGGGCCCCTTCTTGTCTCAGTTTGCGTTCTCCCAAGACATTTCAGTAGTCCCGCAGGCTTCTGAGATTCTGGCTAAAATGTCAGAGCTAGTTCACCGGAGGCTGCGCCACGGAGGGAACAGCTACCCCCCTGTCATCTACAGTCCTCTTATGCCCAAAGGGGCCACCTGTTTTGAATGCAATATCACCTTCAGCAACCTGGACAACTATTTGGTCCACAAAAAGCACTACTGTAACAGCCGCTGGCAGCACATGGCCAAGTCCCCCGACTTCTCTGCCCTCTCGGATAAGGTCCCCGAGGCGGTTAGCCCCAACAGCGGTCACAGTTCTGTTAGCATGTTGGCCGGCTGCCACCCGTCGGAGGCTGACAGCCACCTCATGCAGTCAGCTTGCCTGAACTCCAGCGTGTTGGACATGATCAACGCTGGGGCTAAAGGCCCCGATAAGGATCTAGCAGGACAGGTGAAGAAGGTCTCCACGCCAACTGGGGCTGAGGAGAGGCTGAATGACAAGCAGATGGAGGGGAAGAGCCCCAGCACAGGTTTGGTGGAAAGTGACAACGATCCGACCAAGACGACTTGCGACGCCTGTAATATCACGTTCAGTCGTCACGAGACCTACATGGTCCACAAGCAGTACTACTGCGCCACTCGTCATGATCCCCCCATGAAACGCATGCCCACCAACAAGGTGCCCTCCATGCAGAGAACCATGAGGAGTCGTAAGCGCAGGAAGATGTATGAGATGTGTCTCCCGGATCAGGACCACCAGAGGCCCCCTATGGGTCAGCCAGGTTTCCTTGGGGTTCCTCCCATGAACCCTTGCACATCCCAGGAAGCTGTAGAGAGCCTTTCAGACCGCTTCCATCCCCGCTGTGATATGTTCCCAAGTATGGTACCTAAACACCTGGAGGCATCTCTGACTGTCACCAAACCCGTTCTGGCTCCCAAATGCAACATCGTGGAGCCACAGGAGCTGGACGCTCCCATTGACCTTAGCAAAAAATGCTCGCCGGTATCCGACAAGTCATGTAGCTCTCCCAAAAGACTTTTGGACTATCATGAATGCGCAGTGTGCAAGATAAGTTTTAACAAAGTGGAGAACTACCTGGCGCACAAACAGAACTTTTGCCCCGCAACGGCCGCCGCCACTGCCGCACAGCAGCAGCAGCCACAACAGCAACAACAGCACAATGAGAGCGGCGGCCTGGAGACGACCATGTTCCCAGATGTGAAGAGTGAAAGCAGCGGTAACCCGGATGAAGTCTACGATAAGAACCCAGGCAAATGTGAGAAGAATGGCAACGGGAAGGTGATGGTGCAGAATGGAGGCATGTTTCCTCCACACCTGGGGCCCGTGCCGGGTCTCAAGTCTTTCGCTGAACCCCAGCTCATCCCATCAAAAGAGGACAGCAAGAATATGTTTCTGCCCCACTGCCTCTACCCTGGAGCAATAAAGAAGGTCAAAGGTCCTGAGCAAATATCGCCGTATTTTGGGATAAAACCAACTGACTACGGGGGGCCAGCGGTGCAGGGAGAGACCGGTGAACAGGAGCAAAGTGTTAATGGGGGAGGAGGTGCTGGAGGAGGAGAGACGGGAACAACCAGAGAGCAGGCCACACAGCCTGCTGCTAACGGCTGCCCTCACCCTGGCAAGGAACCCCTTCCCCTCCTGCCCAAAAACCGAGGCATGGTCATTGTCAACGGGGGGCATAAGTCCGAGGAGCGTTCAGGCACAGCACCGCCGCAGCAAGAGAACCAGCCCCAGCCAGACAGCCAGCCCCCCAATCCCTCACCGACGTGGGCCACCGAAAATCAGACCGACTCCAACGAGAACATGTCGCCTTCCTCCAAGTCCCCAAACGAGGAGGCAGCGCCCACAGCCAATAAGGGCGTGAACGGCTCCGGAAGCGGCAAGTACTGCCGCCTCTGTGACATCCAGTTCAACAACCTGTCAAACTTTATTACCCATAAGAAGTTTTACTGTTCGTCACATGCTGCCGAGCATGTAAAATAAGAGAAGACACGTTCTTCATCCTCCCCCTCGCTCCTTCCCCCGACACCTTCCCCCCCTTACTGACTTTTCCTCCTTTCTTTTTTTTTGGTACACTGTTGTGTCTGGAATAGTGCATCATGCAGTGCTAACCGCTGCTTGTGGACAATCAAGAGAAGCTTCTTCTTTCATCGTTTTAAGACTTACAAATGCAAAACCATTGGTTTAAAAAAAAAAGAAAAGAAAAGAAAAAGAAAAATGGATCAAGAATAATATTGGTGCCACTTTCACATTAATTTATTTTACAATCAGTATTAATAGGAGTAGTGGTCTTAATTTAAATTCAAAATGAAATTTATATCAGAGTTGTTTGTAATGTTATTGTATAGTCATTCTTGTGTAGCACACATATTGTTTACACTGTAATGTAGGCTCAATGAAACAATAGACAATACAAAAATGAGATGCATTTTAGACACAAAAATAGCTACTGAGGCACTTGTGTATTCTTATTTGCTGTACCAGTTTCTGTATATGGCCAAAATGTCACTTGCAGTTTGCTACTAATGACTTGTTAGCCTTAAAAAGCCGCCGTTTTGGGGGGGTGGGTGGGGGTGATCACCTGGCACAACCCTGCATCTCACATTTTGGCATATACATATGGCTTTGCATACATATGTGGCTGTTTGTCCCTGTCTCTTTTCTTCAACTCAGATGTGGATGTTTTCATGAGGATGGCAGCATTCTTGTATAGTACTCGTATTTCTGTTTGATGATACACTTTGGTCTCCCTTTTTCAAATTTTGCTCTCAATGCAATACTTTGTAAATGAGGGAACATTACTGAAAGCAGTATTACGAAATGGGGACTGTGCATATAATTATTTGTAACCCCATTGGGAATTTAAAAACAAAAAGAGAAAAAAAAAAAGCAAGTTGTACAAGAATTAAGTTTATTGCTGACGAACAAGATGGGTTGGGAGGTCAGTGGGGGATACTGATGTAAAATGATCATTCCAATGTCCTGATTATGGGAGAAAATGTTTCTTAAAACGTTGTTGCTATGCATGTATATGGATGGAATTAAATTCCAGATCTGTTGGAAATTTTTATTTTGATGTGGTGTCATAATTAAACTTAAATCCTCAGGATAAACCAGTGCTTTCTGGTGTTTCTTTCACATGAATCTATACCAGAAAATAAGATCACTGCAGGGTTATACAAACAAACAAACAAACACTTATATATATATATATATAAAGATTTATTTTTGAAAAACATTTGCAGTTTTAAAAAAAAGTCCAAAAAACAGGAGGTCAGCTATATGCGAGTAACAAAATGAAGTGATGCAGCAGCGCAAGAGGACTCCATGTATCTTCCCTTGTGGCTATAACATGGCAGAATATTAAGACAGAACCAAGTGAGATAAAATTTTTTAAAAAAAAGGTATCCGGTTGAGCGGTGACGTGTGTGTGGCCTTTGCATTGATAAGGAATAATGTATTAATTTTTTTGGTACTGGCCAATCAGGTGAAGAGCCTGAAATAACAACTTGAAAGATAAGATGAATCTAAGACAGGAAATACTTCATCACATTGAATACCCTCCAGTTATCTTCAATTAAAAAGCTTCCAATGAAGCAGAGCTCTGCAAAAAAGTGTGTTCTGAAATTGACTGCTTGATGAACCTTAGCAGACGTGTAGACAATCGTTCCAGATTGCTGCAAAGAAATGTTTAAAAAAATAAAAAAGGTAACTTGATTGTCTTATTACTCCATTCATGTCTGGGGTGTAGTTACATTTTGGACACGGGTCACTCGCTCTGCTGCTTGGCTTGTCGTTGGTTGACTAGCTTCCTCAGGTGCTGGCTGATGGCAGATGGCTTCTTGTAGATCATTCGCCGGTCTGCTCCTTTTATGTGAATGTGATTGGCCGACGGGTAGGATTCCTCCAGAAACCTCTTTTGAAGCTTCGCTACCATCTGGTGCATGGGGAATATGATTTACCATGTTATTAGAGCATTGTTCAGTCACTGTACCAGACCTAATGATGCAGCATGAAGTTGTGCAGTTACAGTAAAGGCACTCACTTGGTTTAGGTGTTCTGGCATTTGCATGTCAAAGGAGTCCCCCGTGAGCACGCTCACTGATGTCCTGCTGGAGAGGGGCTTAAACTTTGTTATGTCCCTTTGAAAGAAAAAAAGAAAAACACAGAATAATAATTTTGTTTAATATTTTTGAAGTTCACTTTGAATTCCACATGCAAATGTGCAAAACCATCCAGAAAAATCGGGGGGGGGAGAGCGTCTACATATCTTTACCATACCTTACTTGAGCTGCACTTTCATTCAGAAAGTAATGCTCATCGACAGCAGCACTTTGGTGCGCAGGGTTACTTTGTAGGTATTTCTGTAGGAACAGAAAAAAAAACCCATGAAAGATCAATACAGGCTAACAAAAACAAAGAATTTCCACAGTTATCAGAAATGTACGGCAGCCCTGAGAGGTCAAATGGACTCCAACTTAAGAAAACACCAACAAATAGAAAAACGCTGCCAAAGCACATAAAACACACACACAAACACAGTGGAAATGGAAAAAAAACAGAGAAGGAATAAAGTGAAGGATTGCACTGAGGCACGCTTAAAAGTTCAGAGAGGTCATCGATGTTGTGAGGGAGAAAAGGGCAATGGGAGTTTTAAAATCACGTTTTCCTAACATATTGTGGATACATCTTCGCTGTTTACTGTTAACTTTTCGGTTCTGCACTTTCGTCACGTTATCGTCTCCCCAAAAACTTCAGTTGTGTTTTGTGAGCTTTTGTAGCATTTTTCTCTTTGCTGGTGTTTTCTTAAGTTGGAGCATTTGACCTCTCAGGGCCACCGTACAAAAGAGAACACAAACAAAAAACACGGTTGCTGATGGTCACTATTTAACAAAAACTAAACTAACCATTCAGGTAGATGCGTGCAAACATCCACCGTATCCTTGTTAACCTCATCAAAACTGCACAGGTGAAACATTCTCTCCCCGTTTGAGACTGAAAGCATTTAGTTACTCCAGCCAAACACAGATCTGAACAGACCGTTGATTTCCTCTCAGGCACGCAATAAAAATGGGCAGCACAAGTATCTGATCAACTCTGACATTGGCCAACTTGTGATGGCAAAGAAACTGGGTGATAACATCTGCAATTGTCGCCATGTTGTTCCAGTTTACCTGCCAAAAGTTGCCCAAAGAAGGACAACCTGTGAAACCGGCAGCATGGTCTCAATCAACCGAGGCTCACTGATGTGCAGCAATGTGTGGCTTGTGTGGTTAAATACCACTGCTGAAAGCTCCTATAGAGGGTGCATCTATGAATCGGACAGAACTTAAATGAAGAAACGTGAGATTAACAGAAGACCTAGTTTGTTGTGATGAATCGCATTAAAAAAATGATTTATACATAAAAAGTTCTGTGCAAATTATAAGACACTAAAAGTAAATATCCTTTCGAGAACTCATGTCACTAATGTGCGAACTAATGTTTGTAAAAATACTGTACACTTCACTTCATACAAAGTGCACTTTACAGATAAAAACTAAACCAATCTTCCTGCCTGTGTTTTGCCTTTCACATAATTTTTCACATCAGTTGCAGGACTCCCTATTCTTCCTGTGTTCTTTCTGAATCAATGTTTGGAGTCTTTGTGGTGCTAGTTGATGAATATGATGGCATTGATTTAGGGCTGCACGATTAATCGTTAGAAAATCGCGATCTCGATTCATACTTATGTGCGATCTCATTTCCAAATGACAACGATTTTAAAAAAAAAAAAAAAAAAAAAAAGACGAAGACGACGACGATTGTACCGCATTTTGATCCGGGACGTAATCTGCATGAAAACAAGCGCTCACTCTTCCTGCTCAACAAATGACAAGGGCGGAGCCTTATACCACGTGATACAGAAGCTGTGCCGTGTGATGCTAAAATTAGCAGGGAAAAAACAACGGAGAGCACGTCAGGGATGACGAGAAAGTGACAGGAGAAAATCCGTCCCGGTCAACCACCCAAACATCAATAACGGGAACCTTATACAGCGCTTCCCTATACACGTCGAACTCCAGCACAAGAAATTACGGAGGCTATCACTTATCACCTGACCAAAGATATGGCTCCCATCAACACTGTGCAAAACGAGGGATTTAGGAAAATGATCAACACCCTAGACAAACGCTACACAGTGCCGTCCCGCAACTATTTTTCTATTGTTGCACTACCTGCTCTATACACGCAGCGTCGAGCAACGGTGGAGACGGAATTTCAAGCAGTACAACATTTTGCGGCAACAACAAAACGTGAGACATTTGTTGTTTTTATGTTTATTTATTGTTTTTATGTTCAGTCTCAACTGTTACGAAGTTGATGTGCAGTTAATAAGTGCAATAAATATTTATACTGGAAAAGAAAATCGTGAGAGAATCGTGATCTCAATTCTAAGCAAAAAAAATCGTGATTCTCATTTTATGCAAAATCGTGCAGCCCTAGATTGATTGGAGTTGCATGATGGAAAAAAATTCTGAAGAGTCTTTAGAATAACTTTTGCACAGTAAAAGTAAAAAAAAAAAAAAAAAACTAAATGTGCAGGTACCCATACCCGCTGATGGGTAATTGAGCAATCCCAATTAAAGAATTAACAAGTCAATTTTGGGGGCATGTGAATAACCTTATTCCACAGTCACCTTTTTTACCCGTCTTCACATGCCTCTAATCCCATATCAACTCATACAAACCTTTTATGTTTGTCTAAAAACCCAAGATCCTTGGACAAACAGCTCCATGCACAATGCAATGTCTTTCAGTGAGAACAAAAACGCCCCCAACTTCTTTCTTTCCGCCACAGAAAAATTATATTAGCAGAATAATTTGTAAAAGATGGGAAAAGTAGTGATAACGTTTTCTATAGTAAGCCGATCTGAATGCAGTGAAGGCAGTGTCCATCTCATTCAGCAGAGCAGCTCAGAGAAGGAACAAACTGATAACACTTCTGAAATCTGTCTCTTGTTCTCAGGCTGAAAAAAGTTCACCGCGCTTCAGAATTCACGGGAATTTGCAAAATTGAGCAGAACTCGCCTTTAACTTCATCTGTCACCTGCACGCAATGAAACCAGACACCCTTTGGTGCTTTCATCACTGCGGCAAACAATTCGGGTCCAGTTCAATTAAGCAGCGGTTACATGTACATGCCCTTGAGAAATGGAATGCATGCTATATTGAGTCCGGTGTGTATGTGTGTGTGAGTCTCTGTGTGTACATTATAACCTTCACTAGCCCGTCTAAAAAACCTTTTTCTGTCCTTGGAGAATTCAAGCACAATGATGTCCTTATCTCCTTGGCAACAACTGTAACACTTGAAAAGCTGAAATAGGTCCCTCATCACTGCTGCCATCAAATCGTGGGTGGCTGGCAGCAGAGAACAAGGCGTCTTAACGAACTGTTCTCATTCATCCCCTAGCATACGTCACTGCATCGCACAGACAACTGCAGGAGACAAGTGAGCAGATGTTAGAAAAATGTCACTCAAAGTTCATTAAAGGGTTTTAAAAAAAAAAAAAAAAAAGGAAGCAGGAATTAACTTCTCTCTAATAGTCTGTCTCTAATGTCCCTGACATGACTGTCACGGCCTTTGTTTTTCTGCTAATACAGGCATCAGTGTGTAGAGAGCATTTCTCCGTGCTTTTAAAGATACTGGCTTGTTGTTGTTCATCATCGAAATCCATTACTACCCCCGAGCCTCTGATGTTTTTCAATAGGACGTGGAAATGACTACAGGACTTCATGACAGGCAGAAGTGCCACAGCTGTATGTGTGATTCACAGACAAATCTGAGTATGGATGAATGCAAAATAACCCCTCCTCCCTCCTCTATAGGGGAAAAAAACTCATCTGCAATACACAGCAAAAGACGCTTGTAGCTTTTATTAACAGCGTCTTCCTCACTCACCGTATGACCTGTCAAAAGGCCAGGTTTTACAATATAGCAGGCATCACGAGATGCAGGGCATCACGCATGAGCTCCAGGAGACGGGTTCAATTTTGGTTTATTTAAAATGTCTCGTGTCATATCATGCCAAATTCACAGTCTCTGACATTATGAAGACAAACGCTCCTGCTATCATCACCCACTCGCATCTCTGCTGAGGAGGAGACGCGATTGTTCTCGCATTAGCGCCATCCTGTGGCTGCACGGGAAAAGGTGAGAGGGAAAAGATTTGAATGCCTGAAAGATATAAATTTTTACTGCTGATTTTAATTCAGTTAAAAGAACACGTGCTATAGATGAAAAAGGAGGAGGGGGGAAACTGTATTCAGCATACAAAGATGGCATGTTATGATAGTACCTCTGTACCCTGACCATTAGTTACATACTCCCAAATCCCTTTAAAGTCACACCGGACTCGCTGTGTCACATTCACACAACATTTCAGTGTTTTAATGTTGAGGACGTGCTTCACTGTAGACGCATGTACACTGTATAGTGTGTCAGCCTGACCTGTCGCTGAATGACCTCTTCTGAGACATTCTCGCCTTTCACAGTCGGTTCAATGGCCCCCAGTATGATCAGCATGCGGCTCAGCCCCGTGGCCGCTGAAAACTGCTTGGCTTGGAATGAAGGCACCACCTTACCATACCTGAAAAAAATGACAAGACCTTGAGCAGGAGAACAGCTACGTCTTTTTAAAGTCCTGTGGTAACAGCGTGACAGTAACCGTTAAAGTAGTGTCATGTTTCTGTCCTCCTCATGAACCCAGATTTAATATCCAATTGGGAATATTTCGCTCGTGTATTTGCTAAATGCTACATGACATTAGTTAGCTAGCTTGTTGCAGTAATGTCAGTTCATCGCAGATTATCACATAAAGCAACCGCTTTCTCATGTTAGAAACAATGTTAAAGAGATATGTACAATTTGAAATTCTGTGTTGTGTTCTGTTTAAGTTGGCTTTTTTCTTTGTTCTGTGTTTTTTCTTCCAGGAAAAGGACAAAAGAGCAAAACGAAAAATGATTCAAAAGTTCTTACAGTTGCAGTTAAGGCACTCTGTCAATAAAACAAGCTATAAGCTACATGCTCTGAACTATAAGACAGGTAAGATAAGAAAACTGAATCATGTTTGTGAATAAATGTAATTAACAATTTACAACAGTCACACTTTAAATGAGCGGTCATCCTCAGAGACCTAATGTTCACAGCTGTAAATGAGTGAGATGGTCTTAAACCGTGAAGCAGCACGCTAAGACTCTGAATGGTGCCATGATTGAGAAAGGCCACACGTAACAACTCCAGCGATGTCACACATACTATTTGCTTTTCCTCAAGTCTTTTTCAACCATGAATCTTAAAATTTGTCTTTGAAAACATTTGCCTGGGGAATGAGAAATACTGGGTTTTTTTTCCCTTTTTTAGCAGGTGAGAGAAGTAGAGCTGCAGGATTTTGTAACTCAGGAGCCCCAATCGGTTTCGGCTCACTGGTGCTCTGAATTGACTGGTTTCAGCCTGCAGAGCCCAATCAATAGTGCCACTCGCCACTGCTGCCGCTATTGCCGTGCCCCGCACCCTGCCCCTACATAGAGCACGCACACTGCAGATCTGTACCCCTGCACGGAGAGACACTCCTACCTGTTTCAGTCTGATCTGGATCCGATTTCAGCACTGTTATAGCCCTATCTGTTCCAACATCTGAAACAACTGTGAACAGGTTCTATACATTTTCAGCCCCTGTGTTACACCCAGCTAAGGAACGGTTAAACACTTAAGTATTGATCATTTTACAAATGGAATAATTGCTTTGGGGATTTAAAAAAATAACAGAAATTGTTAATTTTTCAACTGCAAAATATTAAATTATTAAAACAAAGAATAAAAAAAACAAACAAAAGGGCAAATCCAGGTATTCAAGAATGTATGACTATCATATATTTCATGTGTTTTCTGGTTTCTGTGGCTTATCCTCAAAATAGGCTGGAGCAAAGTAGACCAATCACTGAAAAAAGGCATTCTTAGATTGGCAGAAAATGCACAAATCTCATTCATTAGGTCAAATGCGTGTGAATTTAGCTCCCTATGGCTACAAAAGAACTACAATTTGAATTTCATCTGAAATTCTAATTTGGCCAGCACTTCATGTGTGGTTATATGCTTCCCAGCCACTGCAGGGTGACCAATTGGATTCTTTGAGTCCTTTGGCTATTGCAATTTTGGCTTGTAAACCAGGATCAGATATGAAAACAACAACAACAACAACAACAAGTCATTACAATACAGCAACAACTTGTAAATCACAAGATAGCAGGGCCGTAAAGTATAACCCTGCTTTACCTGTATAAAATTAACATCATCTTGTATTTAGTAAGAGTTTAAACTAGCAAGAGAGACCATAACCTGATCAGGAAAATGTCTATTGAGTATTATTGTACAAATATTTAAGGAGAAGGGTTGTTTTCTTTTATGCTGCAGTACACTGAAGGCTGAAGCAAGAAAATTACTGTCATCACATCCAATGAATTTGCTGTCTTGCTGCATCTGAAACACTTGCTTCGAAGTTGAGGGTCTGTGACCGCTCACGGTCCGATTCTGCACTTAGAAAGACTTTGGAGCATCAAGGTGATGAAGTCATCATTTCAGTGTGCATGTAAAGCAAGAAGGTTCTAATCCACCAGCTGGGTGGAGCCATTCCGTGTGTCCTTGTGTTTGCATGGGTTCTCTCCACGTGCTCTAGCTTCCTCCCACAGTCCAAAGACAATCAGTTAGTGGCTTAATTGGTGGCCGCAGGTGTGAATGTGAGTGTGAATGGTTGACCGTCTCTCTGTGTTAGCCCTGTGACAGACGGGTTACCTGCCCAGGGTGTACATTGCCTCTTGGCCTGTGACAGCTGGAAGTCGAACCCCTGACCTAAAGTTCCAAACATCGTGTAGTGTTACCCCCCTACATACACACACACTCTTACACAACCTAACAAAGCCACTAGAATGGCTTTAGACTCTTGACATTTTTGACCTCAGATAAATCAAAAATGTCATCAGCTCTTTTCCACAAATTTACCAATACTTGAATTATAATAGCACGAGGCAGCATTGCTTCAAAGAAACTGCACTTCACAACATGTAGGTTTCCCTTCCATTATCCTGCTCACATCATATCACCAACACAAACATGCACCTTTCATGTGTAAACGAACCTATCTGACCTGTTGTTGATATGCGGTACCCAAAGAACTGTAGCTTGGCATATCGAGCTCTGCTCCAGCAAAGCACATCACCGCTGATTGGTCAGACAAAGCTGATAAATAACAGCAGAGAAAGCACGATCAGCTGCCACCAGCAGCTGTGTAAAGATAACACATCTGCCATATTCACGGTGGAAGAAACGCGCCCTTCAGGTCAATAATGGATACAGACAGAGGGAGAAAAGAAACTACTGCTCTAATTCTCAGTCTTCAGTAGACAGAGAAAACTTTTCAAATCAGACCTCCGGAGAGTGACATTTTGACATTTTCATCTCCCTTTCCACAGTTTTCCCCTGAAGTCATTCTGGCACCACAATTTAGAACTGACTCTTCGACCTGGCTCTTAAGGGACTTCTCATTCTCTGCACATTTTCCACCTGTCACCCTTTTCTTGCCCCTTGGTTCCAAAAATAAAGGGGGTGGGGGGGGAAATCTCCCTATCAGCCTTCCAATTCGAATCTGGTCAAATCATTGCTGGGTCTGGCATTGAACATTATTTCAAGGATTCTCCAGCCACCTGTCCTATTCCCTCCTCTTTTTTCCATTTTTAATTCTGCCCCCGAGTGAGGATTATGCGAAGCAAGGCATGCGTGTCAAAGGGAAATTTAGTGGGTAAAGACAGCCAAGATTGGCGGGATGAATTAAACAGATAACGGGAGGAGACGAAGTGGGGGAACCATGTAGAGCAAAACGCCTCACCGATGTTGGTCATTTCAGAGGGGCTCTTTTTTTTTTTTTCTCCCTTCTCCCCACAGGAGCGAGGAGGCAATATCTAAATTAATAAAGTGATGAAATGAGTTTGTGCCGTGGACTTTCTGCTGTTTGACTTTCCCATCTGGATTAGTGCAGGCTGAATGGACGCTCTGTTACTTTTGTTACAACTGCGCAATTCACTGTCGGAATTTGGCCCAATAGTGATAAGGCTCCCCTCCTCCTCCTCATTACCATCTCATTTCATATGCAGGGCCTCTGTTACCTGAGAGCCTGCTCACACACAAAACACGAACTATTACACGAGCTTCTGCCAACTATTACAATGAGCACAGAACATTTAAACACGGACTATTACAGAGGGCTCACCTAACTATTACGCCGAAGGAAGATTTCTTAAGAAAAAAAAAAAATGGTAGAGACCATTAGAAAAAAGGCAGGCGTATAAACGTGGACGTGCCTTTATCTCTGACTCTTTCAGTGTAGATTAATCAGCCCAGCCTGAATAAACTGTCCTTTTGTATATATTTTGTATGCATCCAAAAAATTTACTAAAACATGGAAATAATATAGAAAATCTAACATTTGATGAAAAACGAGCCAGTACAGGAAGTGCTACTCCTTCAAGGACAGAAAAAAAGTAAGACCTCAGCCCAGTGACATTTTGCCACTTCTTACGTTGTATTTGCGACACATTAAAAAACGAGTGAGGTAACCTTTACATTTTAACCCGACCTTTATAAAACAGACATGCTCCTTGTGTTGTGCAGCACTACTCACATTTAAACTGTTTCCAATATACTTCAATACATAGAAATGAATCACACCTGGACATTTCTACCTTTAACATTCAACATTCGGGTTTTATGTTTGATTCTTATAATGTTTTATCATCTTTTACAGCAAACCTGGACAGTATTTACACTGCCTCACTAGTTCAACCTTTTTCCATAATAGATTTAAATGATTTTTCACTGGAAGTTTCTACACACAATGCCCCATAAGGAGAAAAAAGATTGCTTGAAATGTATTAACAATTTAAAATAGAAATATGACATGCACATAAATATTCACACACCATGCCATGACAAAATTCTCTAGTCTGATGAAACACAGATTGAACACTTTGGCCTGAATGACGAGCGTCGTGTCTTGTGGAAACAAGGCGCTGCTTATCATCTGGCCAACATCATCCTTACAGTAAAGTGTGATGGTGGCAGCATCATGGAGCTAGTCAGGGTTGAGGGAAAGATGATGTACAAAGATAACCTTGATGATAACTCTGGATCTCAGACTGGGGCAAAGGTTCTAACAGGACACCAACCCTAAACATGCAGCCAACATAAAAAAAGAAGTGACCTCTCTGTGAATGTCCTTAAGTGGCCCAGCCAGAGCCCAGACTTAAACCTTATTGAAAAACTCTGGAGAGATCTCAAAATAGTTGTGCACTGACACTCCCCCATCCAGGCTGATGAGAGAGTCTGCAAAGAAGAATAAGAGAAACTGCCAAAAAATAAATAAAAATAGGTGAGCAGGGCTCGTAGCATCATATTTAGAAAGACCTGAGGCTGTAATTGCTGCAACAAAGTACTGAACAAAGGTTATTGATACTGATGTACTGTTTTATATTTTGAAAACATTTGCAAGAACTTCAACCGAACCTTTCCAGTTTGTGTTACGAGGTCTCGTGTGCAGAATTTTAAAGTGAAAAGAAAATTAGATCTATGTTGGAATAAGGCTGTAACATGACTAAATGTTAAACAAGTGAAGTGCTATGAATACTCTCTGGACATACTACACGTTAAAAGAGAGTACACTAGCTTTAGGAAGGTAGGAAATACAACATAAGGATCGGCAGACGTTCACTGACAAAGTAAAAGAATTCCAGCTAGATTTTCTGTTGCTAACCAATTTCATATTAAAGTCCCTTAGCTCCACTTAAATGTGTGTTTTTCCAGAGACATTAGAGCGGGAGAGACAGCACTCAGCAAACACTAATGTATGGGAGAGCTCTTTGAGCCCAAAGAGACAATTAACAACAGCGCAGGGAAAAATCTGAGCATGCAGGCAAACAGCAGAGATTCACGACACTTTCAACGATGTGCTGGCAGATATTTTTACTCATTATTGTTTTAAAGGTGTAGGTCAGAGCACTTACAGTTATTCTCATCTTACTGCATCCATAATGGAAAACTGAGTATGAGATGCTGATTCTGTCCATACTCTGTTTTCAGAACAACTTGTAGAGGTTTTTTTTTTTATATTTTTTATATCTTGATTTTTTTTCCCCCAAATCAGATTTGGCTAGTGATTCTATACATGCAGCTTTGTTGTTATTGTTGTTTATTTCCAGTGCCATTAAGCTCTAAAATTCAAAACGTTCATTTAAATACTGGATTCAATAACTATACAAATAAGTGCCCAGGGGCATTACCAAGATGGTTGCCAGGTTCTGTGACATCCTACTTTTCATTTTGAACGTTTCACCTTTTCTAATGAATAACATATAACAATAATAAAAACACTGTCTTCAATCAGTCCTCAATATCCATGATTTCCTTCCAGCTCTGGAAGCCAGTTCATCTCACTTGATTACCAACCCATCATTTGTACGAGACGCACTTTGAAACCTCGCAAGCAAAACATTTTCTTAAGTGTTAAGAATCCTTCCAAACAGGAAATAAGAGCATAATAACTTGGAATAATTGTCTAAATTAAAAGGAAAAGTTAAACACAGACATGTAATACTGAGCACAACCACAAGGTGCCAGTGTTGCACCACGGTCAGTTCCCTGCCTCCTCCTCCCTGCATCAATACTATAGGTTACACTGGGGTAAATACACAGGGGCCGGGACAGCCCTGTTTCATTAGCGCAGCATAACAACAATAGTTACGCTTACAGTGGTTCTAATTACAATTAACTGGCATTCCTGACTCATCGGGGATTCAGTGAACAGCTGAGTCAGGGAAAGACAGCAGGAAGCTCTTGCCACAGTGGGAGCCATTTCAGAACCACAGTGTGATTCATAATGAATGACACACTTATGAAGCAATGGATGAGAACCCATGCTGTATATGTGAAGAAACTGTGTTGTGTAACTTGACTAGCCTTATTATCATGTCACAAAACATACCCCAAGACATATTTCCTCATATTAAATATAGTCTCTACTCCCTTCCCTTGCTCCCACCATACAGCAGCCCGGGGCTGGGTGGTTTCTGCCAATCACAGCAGAGGATCCCCGAGGAGGTTTTAGAGCAGGGCTGTTCTCCAGTGAGTTATTGAACGCAAACTGACGCTGAAAGCGAATGGGCTCTGAGGGGGCAAGTGGGCATGTCGTCACTGCTGCTGCTGTTTACCAACGAAGGATAAAGGAGACAGGGAGCAAGAGAGCTCAGAGATTACATAACGCCACTTAAAGTATTAAATTACTGCTGTAGCAATCTGAGTATAATTGGAAGGTTTAAATATCACAATAAGGGAAGGGACCATACAGAAGTAGGGGGGAGGAGAGAAAATTCTGTTACGCCTGTAAATTTATCCACTAACGAAGTGCAGGGTGGACGGGATGGAAACACTTGGACTGAACCTGTCTGGCTTATAAATCACGCCAGCAGCAGCTGTGAGCGGCCGAAGGGTCGTCAATCAAAACGACAGTCATACGCTGCCCGTCATGCAGAGCAGGCTCCAGGTGAGCCGCGAAACGTGTCTAACTGCTGCACAACGCGGCACGCTGTGTGGCCAGCAGCGTGTGATGTGCAAATATAGAGTACGTGCATGCATAAATGTTTGTGTTATCATGACTCGGAGTCTGTCTGTGTCCGTGCTTTGTGGAGAATATTAATGAGCAGCGGGATGATGAATGGTGCACAAAGTGTCATTTTCACTTTGGGACTCTTAACTCACTCAGGGTTAGATCCAGGCCCACTGCCACAGCTGTCAGGCCCACACTGAGACACTCTACAGAACAACCTCCTTCATCTTCCTCTTTACATGCATCATGTATTCTAATTTACAGCAACAGAATGCACTGAAAATATGCTGGATTTATACATCACGCGCACATAAACTTGTTGGGACGGTCTCAGATGGAATTCTTCTGTTCTAAACATGATAATAGATTCAAACACCAAAAACTAAAAACACACCTAATAATTAGAAACACTTAAAAGACCTGAGATTGAGAGGAAAGGGATAAAGAGATGTTCAAGCAGTGCTCCTCTGAGGACTGAGTTACACTAAACACAGTAATAGTACATTAAAACGGAGCGTCTGTCAGTCAATCAGCATTCATTAGAAGGACCATCCCATTAGACAAGACCACTCCCCTCCGTTTCTGCTCTCTGAGCAAATATATTCCCAATGGCTTAAATTAGTTTTATATCACACGTGTGCACGCCTGGCTGCAGAAGACAGGAGTGTGTAAAACCACAGCAAAACTCTTGCTTTAAATGCAGCATTGTTAGTGTAATTGTTTTGGTACTTAACACCAACCAATCTGTCTCATTCCAGCTGGAATCTCTGATCATTAAATAGCCATCTAGAGAGTCAGGGCAGTCTGACTATCAGCACAGTTTTCATCCATCATTACAGAGCGAGAGAAAGAGAGGAAATGAGAAAAAACAGACAACATGGACGAACGAGAGGACTGTAACTGAGGCAGAGTTTGTACATTCGGTCTTTCTCAAAGAAATGCTTGCTCAGCAAAAAAATGTATGAGGAGTTAAAAAGAGAAGAATCACCATTTCGATTCTTTACAGATACAATACTTGATTCATAAAACAAAAGAACCAATTTCCTAGTCGAGTGTTTGGATTAAGCTGAAAAAAAAAAACCAAAGCAAAAGGAATGACATGATTGATGGAATAACCTGAGATTGCTCAGAGGATTCAAGGGTGCATGAACTACTAATCACCAGGCTAAAAACGGACGCCAATCAAGTTCAAACTGAACAAAGTGATAGACAGGGGAAAGTTAAGAGACGTAGATAAGAGCTCGAAGCATCATAGTGAATTCCTGTAGATCAAGGATCAGGAAGTCATCATGAAAAAAATGGGAACACACTACTGTTTATGAATGACTGAGAAAGAAAAGATTTGAACTTTTACCTGCCTTGTTGTGTTTTGTTGGATGTGTCTTGTGGTGTGTGTGAGCACATGAAGGACAAATTCTTATAAACCGTGTTGCTGAAACGGCTACAGGAAGTTTGAACTTGAACTCGACGCTGGAGCAAAGGGCAGTTATGCTGTAAGCGGCTACGATTGGCTCTTTGTAAGAGAAACTTTGGTGGCTCATCTTAATGTAATAATATTAAAATCAGGATGCCAGTGGAATTAAACTATAAGCTATTAGACATCTTTAAAAGAAAAGTTTAAAAATTGCTCATCTGAATATTTGTAGCCTTTAAAATAAGCTGCAAGAATTAAGTGCTGTGCGATCTGAAAATGCTTAACATATTATTTACCTATAAATACACCAGTAGTTGATATCGAGGTAGGATTACAGGGATTTGGTATATACAGAGAGGATTGGAATAAATATAGATAAGTAACGCATCTGAAAAAATTAGGACATTTCCAACAAATGGCTGGAAAAGTAAGTTGTACTAAAAGAAAACATCTCGCAACTAATTACTTTAATTGGCAACATGTCAGTCACACGACTGGGTAGCAAAAGAACATCTTAGAGAGGTCAGTTTCAATAACTGCAAAAAAGCATATCTCTAAAATTGTGGAACAATTTCAGAACGGTTTTCTTTGAATATCGCTTCATTGACAGGATATAATATCATCAAAAGATTCAGAAAATCTGGAGAAATCTCAAGGCTGAAAAATGAATACTGAGTGCCCATGATCTTAATGCCCTGACACAGCACTGGATTAAAAATGGACATGATTATGTCATGGAGATCACTACATGGGATCACATCACTGTCAGTAAACGTTCAGTATTCAGACCAATCAGTCATGTAATGCTGCTGTTATGGATTAAATAAAAAATAAAAGATTATCTGATTTTTTTTTCAGTCTATGAAAAAAAGCCTTTATATTCAAAGTCCAGATAAAGCCTCAGAAATGCATTTCACACTCCAATCTATTAACATGCTCACACAAACAGATACTGAGAGATTGGTTTAAATTAAAGAAATAAGGCTCCTTTTTCAAGTGGAAAGACGAAAATGATTCTCTGCTCACACTGGTGAAACAAAAACGGACGGTGCCGAGTGACCCCGACCCGTGGCCGGCTTTTGTGCCGAATGCAATTTGTCCAGACGTACGCCGAGGCTTCTCCTAATCTCAATGATAGACCCTCTGCTTGATTTTTCATCAGGCGGTATTATCTATGCTCGCAAGCAAAGCGACACATGCTGCGATGTCTGCAGCCCAAAATCCCAAGTAAGAAAGCTGACCCTTTACAACAAGTGTGCAAAAGCAAACGCCTACACGCGCACGAACACACACACACGGCATTCTCAGGAGATGGGGCCGATTCATTTTGTAGGATGTAACAGAACTAATTTTGGGAGAGAGCCTCTGTTAATGAGCTGGTCTTTGATGTGTAAATCCTCCAGTCCCAGAGCAAAGCTGATACGGTCTCCCCACAATCCTGCTCAGGTGCAGTCCTGCTCCCTCCTGCATTACTTATCATGTCCACCAAATAATATAAGACCTCATACAGCTAATAAATCTACATCGAAGACGGAGAAGACATGCAAGTTTGTGAAACAAACAAGGTAAAACAAGGAAAATGATGAAGTAACGCAAGAATGTCAGTGGTGTGGTAACGCTGGCGTGAGCAGACTGGTGCTGAACATGCTTTGGGTCTTCGTGCAGTTTCCCTCATTCCTACTTAGTCATCCATGGAAATCAAAGCGCAGATGATGGAGCTGTTTTTTTAAACTGACTAAATGTAAGTCTTTGGAGAAGCAATATATAAATGAAATCAGCCATAGAGTAATTGGATCGTTGCTGCCGTGTCATGTACCCAGTGAAATGAATGCCTATTAATCAGAGGATAATTGAACACATACCCCTGATAAATGGTGCTGCTCCACTTTGAGTCCCGTACAAATTAGGCCATTTTCAGGGATCCATTTCTTATCTGCCTTCACTCATCCTTATACAGGCTGTGGCCTAATACTGGCAGACAGAGCTGTGGTTGCAACGTTTCTTAGGAACAACTAAATAACCTTCCTTTCACCACTGATTTTACCATCCTGTTATTTACATTCTTATGCCATACGCAGTCCTTTACGTCTGCATCTGTTCTAACTGATTTGCCTCTCCTTGCATCCTTTATTAATTATATCTGCACAAAGATATACGAGCAGAATTTTTGCAGAGGGAACGAAGATGTGATAAACATGTTTATTTGCCAATTTAAAACCTTTAATGGTAACTTGTGGTTCTCCAAAGCTCAGTATCAGGCTAGTTTATTTTATGCTAAACCAATGTAGTCCCTCAAAATTATTATTTTTGTACGATACAAATTAATTTTATTGGGGCATAAATCTAGAATTACTTTTGGATAACTGTGAAAAATTACAAGCGAGTTTGATTTTTAATAAGGCCAGAATTTAATTAAGATTTAACTAATCAACTCTGGTGAAAAAAATAAATAAAGAAAAAAAATGTTATTTTTATAAAGCTCATTTCTATTCAGTTATGTTAATGAAAGCGTGTCTAAAGTATAAAATTATGGTGGAAACAATTTATACCAAAGCAACTCTACCACAGTACTCGTAAAAAATCATGGACTTCTTTAATCAAGCTTCAGTGTACACCAATCATCCACATCTGATCACCTCACACAGCTCAACGCTCTGCTGGGAACTTTTTACACTCATAATTCAATTTTGGCAACTGTCAAATCTTTTCATCGCTCCATCAGACTTTTTCTTACTGACTTTCAGTCCAGTTTAGTAATGAGGCCTTTTTTCCTTGTTTCACTTCCTTAAGAATGCAACCTAGGTCTCGAATGAAGTCGAGAGGAGACCGGGCCTTTGCAACCGTGGCACCCAGACTCTGGAATAACCTCCCTGTTCATATTCGTACTGCCGAGTCTATCCAGTCTTTTAAATCACATCTTAAAACTTATCTTTTTACTTTGGCCTTTGATTCTAACTAGTTGGCTGTTTTAGCTTATTGTGTTGTTACCTATTGTTTGTTGTCCTGTTTTATTGTTTGTTTTAATTGTCTCGTGTTTTTACTGACTGTGAAGCACTATGGTCAACACTGTTGTTTTAATATGTGCTATATAAATAAATTTTGATTTGATGATTTGATTTGAAGAATAGCTTCCTGACAGCCACTGAGACCATTTCTGATGAAGCTTCAGTAAACAATAGAAAGATCAACTGAACATCCAGATGAATATCTCAAGGGCTGTGTCATGTCTTTGCTGGATTTTCTTCTATTTCTTAAGTACACAACATTTAGGTTCTGCAGATGGCCCGACATTTCTTTTGTCCTCCACTTGTCCAGTTTCCTCATTATTTTAAGGACACACTGCACACCA
Source organism: Haplochromis burtoni (assembly GCF_018398535.1). NCBI lineage: Eukaryota > Metazoa > Chordata > Actinopteri > Cichliformes > Cichlidae > Haplochromis > Haplochromis burtoni. The sequence continues at coordinate 1,845,985 of NW_024582437.1, forward strand.
TGGAAAGATAAGCTGAGTTTTCAGCGAATAGTTCTTTGGGAATCACTGATTGCAAACAGACAGTCTTAATGTTGTTCAAAAATGTTCGAAATGCAAAAAACTGATGCGTTTTACAACAAGCTGGTGTATAGGCTGTTGGGTTCTGTGTTGTCTATTATGTGGACACACCACGCTGGTTCACTCCTTTAGTTAGAACCATTCAATTATGCTTGAATGACCCATTGGTCCATCTGAAGTAGCTTAACAAACAAAAAAATATTTTTTAAATATATTTAATATTTGACTCTGACTTGGACTGTGAGTGAGTGAAAAAGCAGCCAACGTCTAAAGAAAATCTCAGAGACCTTCAGAAAGTCTGAAGAACTATTGTTCAAGACCACGTAAAGAAAACAAAATGCACATAAATATAAATACATTTCAAATCATTTACCAATGAAACAATAATGTCTCTCAGGTTTTGAGCATGAAATTCTGTTTTGTACCTGGTGACAACAAATACACTAAAACTGCACTCTAGAGATTTGTTTATCACGTAGCCATCCCAGTGGCAAAACTGTACATCTGATTAATTCTAATCTCTTCATCAGAGAAATACCTTTTAATAGCTTCACTCCATGCTCCGTACTTGTAAACAAACACAGTTAGCACTGCATACCTGGGACCAACAGTCCTGCTCTGAACTCTTGCTTATCATTAATAACAACCAACCCCCCACTTAACACCTCGCGTATGATAATTAATGCATAATGAGATATATGCTGTGACACTGACTTGACATATATCGCTCGGAGGATTAGAGCAGAGCTATTCCACTGTCTGTCACTCAGTTCCGACCACCACCACAACCCCGGCTTCCCCCTCATCTGTTCCCTGCTCAAGTGAGTGCAATCAGCTAATGAGTTTCTGTGGCCTCCAATTAATCACGCTAATGAGCCCCACCCATTAAAAATAATCAACTGTTCTTGCCATAAATGCCAGTAAGGGAAGAGTTTGACTTGCTAGCGCCTCTGCCTCCCTTCCCCTCATGCTAATCCTCTTTTTTCTTGATACAGTTCCCTTTTTTTCACCTCTTCCCTGCCTCTCGCTTTTTTATCTGCCTCCTCTCTGCCCCTCAGAGCTGTTATCATCCTTCTCGCTCCCTTTTCCACGCTCCTCTTTTCTCAATCTTCTTTCCCACTCTACATCCCTTTCCAGTTTTTGCTTCTTCGACATGTTTCCATCTTCTCTCTCTCTCCTTTGCATCTTTACTTTTTCTTCTTCTTCCGACTCAGTCCTCTGAAGCCTTCCACTACAAACTCACCAGTACTCCTTCCACTTGTTCTCTTCAAAAATGTCCTCTGGGATGGGATCAATCAGCACCAGGTCTGACACTTGCCTGAGGACAACAAAAGGACACACACACACAGTCGGATGAAGAACGACTCATTGACTACTCTTGTCCACTTTACCCTCCTGGCCTGGGAAGTAATGAGCGTGAGATGGATGGCGCCATCTCATTTGTCTTCCTGGAGATTTGTCCCCACAGACAGATGACCACACGCATACACCAGATCCCGAGGTAATATTTCCATTTGGAAAGGTGTCATCCACTCACCACTTCTTAATTTTCTCCCTTAACAGCAGCAACATTGTGCCTGATTGAATCCTAAATCTTTCATCCCTGGTACGGGCTGCTTGTCACGTTAATCACCTCGTTGTCTCTGAAAAGGGTGAGTCATGTGAGATGATGGGACCGTATACTGGGATATATTTTAACATGTGAGGTCAAGAACTCCTAAATCTCTATCAACCAATTTTAAAATGAGCTTTCTTTAAATTTTGCTGAGGACATGAAGGACTCTTAAATAGTAACACACATTTTATTTTTGTCTTATCTTTAGCATGACATTCATTACCACCAGCGCTGTACTTTAAGTCAGTTACTCACACAGTAGGCTGGTGGTGTAGTATGTCTTAATCCACAGTATACAGTCGTCTCTAACATATAGCATGGACAAAGTTGAGGGACTTGCAAGATACAGATTAAAGTTATACATTTTCCAAGTTTTTATTTTGTGTCCCAGGACAAAAAGCTACAGAAGGTGTGATTTAATCAGCCGCTAAAATTCCCCAAAATAAGTCATTTAAATTTGGCCGATATCCCCCTCAAGGACATCTTCTGCCACGCGTCCGGGCACTTTCCAAAGGAGCTGCTCCCTAGAAGCCCCTTTCGAACCATTTTCACTTTGAGGCCTACCCTGCTATTTCACCACGGACCTTAAACGTGGGCTTAAAGCAAACATCCAGCTTCCTTTAGAACTGCAAATTTAATTTAAATTTGTTCGATATCTCCAAATGTCACGCAAAAAGTGATAATGGCTGATGATGAGAGCTGGTTTTCCACAACCCTGAAATTTTCAGGCATGCAGTCTTACTTAAAAGATTTGACTGTATATATTCATCTTTGAAATTGCTGTTAGAAGAGGTTTTATCATAAAATGATAGAGGCAATTTTGTGGATCAAACTAACAGCTGATGACAGAAAGCAGAGGCTTTTACAACAACACCAATTTTTACCCTCCTCTCCCCTCGCCCACCTCTGCTATCATCTACATTCATCATGGTCAATCGTCTTCACAGATTGGGACCAAAACCATTCCAACCATCAGTAAAGAACCATGGCAGAAAGTGTTTTACATCACATTACTGATGCTAATGTTAAGAAAGTTACCTACACGTGTCCATAATCAGGTTTCCTTTAAAGATTTTTAAGAGCACAGTTCAATTAAATTCGTGTACCAATATACACAACTGACAACTGAGGGTTTTTACGTTTTTAGTTATCACGCTTCTTCATCTAAAACAGCAGCTGTGGTGAAAGTGGCCTGGAGATGCACAAGAAGATGATTTTGATCCGCAGACTGTTGAAATTTGCTATTAATGCCGCTTTCTTATGTTATGAAGCAAGTTCAACATAGCCAGGATTTCTTCATGTTAGCTGTGCACACTCATATAAAGGAGTGCTGCTGTCACTATAGCCTGTTCAATGCATTCAGGTCTACTCTCTCCCACTTATGGAGGAGATGTGGAAATCACTTCAGTTTGTGGCCAAATCAAAGTGAAATAAAGTCTGAATATTCCTTTCGACAAATAGCTTCCAAACAGACCGATCAATAGTGAAATGTGATTTTGGTTGCCAATTCATTTTGCAAAGTAAACTCTGTAGAAAATTGGTACCAAACACAATCAGGTACTTTCTTCTGCACCAATTGCATGACTGCATGTATAAAATGCATTCCTTCAGCAGAGAATTCATGTTGTACTTACAGATGATTTCATCCAAAAAACAACAAACTAAATCTAAAGTTTTTAAACAGACCATCCCGCTTCTCCATAATGTAATACTGGCATCACTGTGTTTAATCTGACCAAACTGATGTAACTCTGAGAAAACACTGAGTGGTGTGGGTGGAGGATTAGATGCCAATCCTCATCCAAAATCCTCAGTTTTGGTCTGCAGTACTTACACATCATGAATGTGGGTGTAGAATCTGCTGTTGAGTGCGCCAAGCTCAGAGCCCACCAGGATAAAGGGCCCGACTATCCCAGCAGCCCCCAGAAGCCGGTGCAGATCATCCACCATCCTGGAAGACAGCGACACTCGTGAGCTTCTGCACACAACCAGGATGCACCGCAAACTGGGCCACCATATCTGTTTAGCTAGGTGGCACTGCAGTAATGTCATTAATTTCTAATCTGCTTCCATTATTATTATATTAAGAGGCAAAAATAATCTAAATAAGAGAAAAGGCAAAAGGGTATCAGTTCTATCTTACAATAAAGAATGTAAACAGTTTTAAAAAAAAATCAAATCAGCAGTATCTTTAGTTTTCTGATGTCTAATTTTCCAGATCTGGCACCAAAATAAACAGCACTGCTGAAAAACCCAAATGACAGCATAACGGAGGGGGACTGCTGGCTCGCTTCCACTGCAAAACACCGCAGGAAAAACAATCACCAGCAAACTTAAATCATCAGGGGGAGCATCATCATTACATGAGGCGCAGCGAGAGCCATCTGCTCGTCCCGGGTTTGTTGTGCTAATAAATCAAACCCAAGGTGTCACCCTGAAACGAAGAGATTTCACAAGACTCACAGGGTTAAGGTTAGGGAGTCATCACACCTCTTCAGATATTGAATCCCGGGAAATTGATTGCTTGCACCTCAAACAGGCAGCCGACCACTTCCCCCGGGCTGGACGCCAAACTAAACTAGACTGCTGACCGTCGGCAAATCACGGCTGCTCATTCCTTAGGCAGATTTAAGGCTCGACAAATGCATTACGATGTCAGAGAGAGGATGATTAGAGCCCAATCCTGTGGCTGCGTGACGCAGGGGAGGCCTGGAGTGTGTTCAGCAGGATGTGCACACATCAGTCTCCGGCTAGAACATTAATGAGAAGTCCCAAACAGCTACTTTATCAAAGTAATACTGATTCCCTGTGAATATTTACTCTGCTATGGCAAACGCACCGAGTGAAATCTGCGATGTTATTGTACTGGGGTCTTTGCTTTGTGTCACATCAAGGAAGCAAAATGTTTCTTTTTGGAAACAAAGAGTTAAATGTTCTGGAGAGTGGTTGCATAAATTGTTGTCTAAAAAGGTAAAACCATACCAAACAAACAAAATGCTTTATAAGGATTGTTCTCCTTCACTGCAAGAGACAAAAGAAGGCCCGTTTTTGCTCAGTGGTTAAAATTAATGCCTGACATTGCCTGTTGCCAAGAAACCTTTAAAGGGTTTTCTCTCAGTTTTTTAATAGATAGAAAAGTAGAATATTCCCCATTTTCTGTCTTTCTGTTTTCTTTGATTTACTCAGCAGATAATCATGTGAAAAAGAAAGTATACACAGGACAACTGTGCAGTCCAATGAAAAAGTAAACCCCATGATTCAACATCTTGTAGATCACAGTTCCAAAGAAGTCGGATGAATCGTGATTATTACAGATGAAGAAGATTATTAAAATTTAAGTTCAATTTGAGATTCATAATAGGGAAGAAAGGTGATTTTCAGCATGGCATGGTTGTTGATGATGACAGGTTTTTTTCGTCATAAAATGTTGACTGAGGGGGAAGCTGCAGTGCCCACACAGACATGAGAAGAGAACATGACAACGCCACACAGAAAAGCCCCGGGGAAGATTTAAAACCAGGACTGAGGCGACAGTGCTAACCGGTCTGCTGGGTCAACAAAGTCAGCAGTGCTTGCTTATTCAAACCAAAAAAATAGACATAAATAAAAACATACCAAAGTGAAAGCAACCGCTCTCCTTTCATCTCAGACAGTGTTGTGTCATAACGCTCCTTGCCACAGTCTGCTATTGTTGCTGGAAGCGCGCTTGCCTCGCTTGTCTCTCTCCCATAGCTCCCAGTAGCTAGAGCTTGTCAAGCTGAGTGGCCAGCAGCTTCTTCTGTTTGTTTACCCATTGTGGGTAACACTCTTGTATAATGGGAAACTGATGGGAGGTTAGCGTGCTAGAAAAGCTGCCGCTGTCTCTGCTTTCACTCTGACTGAGATCAGTCACGAGCCTCATCATATCATCATAACAGGTACGTTTTCTTCTACTGAGCACCTCGTCCAACGCGTGTGATGTAGAGCAGAGTAGTGCGAAAAGGTTTTAAATAACTCCTTTAGCATTTTAGCAAGAAGAGAAGATATCAACCGTGGGTTTATAATAAAACGGGCATTCAAAATCCCATATCACTTTCCCTCGTGCGCCGCTGAGAAACAATGACCTGACACCGATACAAACATTACACGAGGTCGCCATAGAAACTGAAAAGGTGCCATTAACACACATTTTAAATGTCACAAATATAGACTGCATATACAAGAATCTTGCAGCTACGATGAGGTCACCCACTGATTTGTAGACTATTGTTTGAAAGGCTTAAATATGGCATTTTGGCTATTTTATCTTTTTTTATTATTATTAATTAATTAATTTATTTATTATTAAACAGATTGCTGGCCCTAACTGAAAAACAGGGGGAAAACAAGCCACTAGGTAAGCAATAAAGCAAGCCAAGCTTTATCATGTATTTTACTCTAAATGGGATAATAATCAACAATCAACATCCTGCTATATTAAATATGACTTGAGACTAGAGGTTGTGACCTCAAACTGATCAGGAAAATGTTTCGTGATGTAATAATTCAAGTGAGAGGTGGAGCACGTTCTCATAAACTTCTATATTACCTGATGTGTTTCACAACCAGAGTTGTCTCTCCCATCACCTACTACAAATAGTGCAGGTTTAGTGCATTTCTGTATTGCGTATGTCTGTCTTCTACATGCCGTCTATAGTTACAACCGCTCAGAGTGACGGTCTCATAAAACAGCACGCTCACCGTCCAGTCGTTGACATGTCCCAAACCTTCTCTGTTCCCGTGGTTTCATTCTGCATCAGCCGCTTGCTGAAGCCCAGGCCCATTCTGTCGTATGTACACACCTGAGCAGCGTGACAAACAAGGACAGCGAGAAGATTTTTTTTTCAGTCACACCAAGCTCACCTTACAGAACAGTCCAGACCTGCCTTATTGCGTTCAAGCGCTTTAAAAATGCATGATGGCTGAGTAGCCCTAAAAAGATCCAGATACAAGCGTAAACATTGCTCTGTATGTTTGTTTTTCTTGTTGTTGCTTATGCAGTCTTTTTTCACTTTATGTGTCAGGCCCTTCCGCAACATGGCTATGACTTCATCTGGGTCACATTTCAGACAAACAACATGGGGCAGGCTGTCAGCCTGGACTTTCTGCCGGCAGAAAGACCAGGCTGACAGAGGCTGGCAGAGATACTGCAAGGGCTGTCCCAGCACGACCCAAACAACAAAAACACAGCCACATTTGTAGTCGCAGATTCTGGGGGAAGTTCACCATGGTGGTCAGAGGGAAAGCCAGTGGGACTGCTGACTGACTGACTCTCAATGTACAGCATATGGCAAAAATGACTAATCTAGATCTATTTAATTCAGATATTTAGAGATATTAAATTCAGTCATATTAATAAAATGCTATAACATTTCACAGTATCATTCAGAACGACACCCATTTAATTCTGTAATGTGAGTGAGTCAAACCCCCACCTTTGTCAGCGATGCAACATTCTCTTGAACGTGAAACCAAACATCTGAGGACATTCCAGTTGGTGCATCCAGTATAACTACAGGAAAACAGACTGATCAGGCAGAGCTTAGCTAAAAAACATAAGCGAGCCAGATACAGAACCATGTGCCAGAAAAAACTAATTGAAAACAAAATACAGGCAGCTTATTACCAACTGGTTTTCCTCGTCCTTTACACAAAAGATGCATCTTTTGACCCAAACCAACATCAACAATCTGGCCATCTGGATGTAAGACATGGGGAAAAAACAGAATCAAAGATTAGGCTTCGCTGAGTGCTTCTCATTCAGCTTTGAGAACTTCATAACTGTTTAAATTACGCAATTAATAAGTAATGACATTACATTTTGCAGAAAAACATAAAATTGATGTTGGCAACAACGTCTTTAGGATGAGTGAACCTTTAGGCAAGAGCATCTGTGCTTCTCTCTGAAGGGAGGCGTAGTTGAGGAACGGAGGGACGAGGATGATCACAAGCAAACACTTCCCAATGTTGACGAGCACGGAGCTGTAAGACACACTGCCTTTGACTTCAGCTTGGCTGGGCCGTCTTTGATCCGGAACCTCATTTATGCAAAGAAGAAAATGTAACGTTGACTGCACACTCACTTCTACATCTCGATTTATAATTAAACACTGAAATGTTTCAAAAGTGTGGAGGTTGGATTTTATTAACCTCAGTCGTAGAGTCAGGCCCAAAAGTGTTACTGCGTAGATCATTTATTCATTCTTTTTTATTTTCCTTTTCTCTTTTTTTTGAGGATCGCTTGCCAATGATTCGTTTGAAAGTAAAATATTCATTAGATAACCCGTAAGTAAGCCGTAAACAAACAAACAAACAAAGCTGTAAATAGTGCAGTTTTGTTTAAGGGGTTTGGCTCCTCTTCTCTTTGGACAAAATAATGGAAAGCTGACAGAAACTGGTTCATGCTCCAAACCACTGTAAGAGCAAATAAATATAAATATCACCAGCAGACATCTACCTAACCGAAAACAAAGTGACACGTTAGCTTGTAGACTCAGTCAGCTAATACTCGCCAGCAGAACTGTCACCTGTAGCCACAAACAGCTTGCTATCGTTACGTTACCTTATTATTAGCAACGGCAGGTTCATTGCCTGATGACGGAGCTTCAGCTCTCCTACGCATTCTGAATGAATGAACTTATTACCAAATGTTGTAATATTCACACTACATGCACAAATGTATTGAATGAATGAAATCAATACAGCAATAGCCTGACTTCCTGGACGGCTTACAGCAGCCGACGAGGGACAAACCGCGCAATGCTCTAAAACGGTAACATTCGTCTCTCTGCTCTCTTTGATGTGCACTGCGATTTGTCAATGTTTGCCTTGCAGTTATTTATGCAAACTCAGTAAACTTATCATTAATAAATTCTATATTATTATTATTATTATTATTATTATTATTATTATTATTAATAATAATAATAATAATAATAATAATAATAATAATAATAATAATAATAATGTTGTTGTTATTGCAGTTTTTATTAATTCTTTCGAGGTGTGTGGCTAAGTGTGTATTGTTTTATGTTGTTACCTGTAGAGACCAATGACAGACACTTAAAATCTCTCCTTTTCAACAGGATTGAATCAATACAACTACGGACCTGCGGGGGTCGCTGTTTCCCACAAACCCTCCCTGTATTGGCTCACACACTCCAGTTAAGACAGGAGAATTAACATTAATAGCCCCATAATCACCATGCAATAAGACCTAAAAACGAAATCTTCATCTTGCAATGAAAAATGGCCTCAACGCAAACTGAAGGTCAATGACTGAACATATGGAAAACTTGGACTGCATCTTGATATATCCCAAATAGATGAAGATAATTAGAAACTAGGGGACTTTGATTGCCATCCCCTCGCTGCTCTTAGAACAGCTAATCAAGCCCTCATCATGCATAATAACGCGCTGATGGTTTGCAGGACAGCTGCTTCCATGACAAGTGATTCATGCAAATAGACGCTTTTAATGCAGGCTCTACATGTGTGCCAGTTTGCGTCATTCTGAGACTGTCACATCCATACTGATGATATTCAGTACTATAATGCACTCTAGCACACACCGTGAACTGGGCCTGCAGTCTGGCTGTGCTCCATGTGAGTAATCGCCTTGCACAGACACCAGAGAGAAAAATAATAAAGCTTTATGGTTTCAGGAAAGGATTCAAGCGTTAGGCAGTCCGTGACATCACAGAATCGTCCACAGAGAGGGAACATTAAGTTCTGAGTGGTGAGTGTTTCCCTTTTATTCCCCACAAATAGAATACAGTCAGACATCCCACCCCCAACCCCCACTCCCAAACCAGTTTTGTCATTAAACAGTACCTAGACAAAGGCAATCCTCAACAACAAACCCTGTTTAGATAGCAGGTGACTGGAGCCATGTAGGGAATTCATTGCGGTAATTAAAAAGTCTGGCTGGACTGAAATGATGAATGTCAGGTATTGACACACTGTCAGGCAGGCTGCGCGTGTGTTTGTGTGCTGATTTTGTTCCAGTGTAGCCGGGGCTGATTAAAGCTAATGACGCAGGGCCTTCTCAGCATCTTGCTTCTGTTCCAGCCTCGCATAATTAGGACTGAGAGAATAATGGTCTAATCACACAACTCTAGCTTCTCAACTACAGCTTTCCTCTGCAGCTTGTACAGCAGTCACCTGGCCCTTGGCTTCATCTGTGGTCCATCAAAACACCCGAGCCTGCATCCGCTGGGAAATCAAAGATAGCTCCTTCCATCAAAGATTTAGACTTGATAACAGGATTCATCCAGTAATATAAAAAAAATTTCTGATGATGTATGATGGCCTTGACTGCCAGACTGACTAAAGGCCAGTATTTGTTGTTTGTTTCTGTGGATTACTGTTGGAGGGTCACATGACCGATTGCTGACAAAGCTCAGATTTTAGAAGTGATTGAACTCTGACATCATCAGATATGACCCAGAAGTCTTTCAAATTTTGAGATGCATACTCTATAGTGTCTCTTTTTGTTGTAACATTCATGATTAAAATAAAAAAATGAAAAATCATCCAAGAATATCCTTCAAGATCCTAACATAACAAACTTTATTATTAAAATAATTTTTGCTGTCACTCTTATCCCTAACGTACATAATATTCATATAGTTGTTATGATCTATCCATCCATACAAACACTTCTGAACTGATTTAGAGCCAACACCTGACATTGGGGTGAAAAGGTACAATTAGTACGAGCCAAATAAGCATGTTGGATTAACATGTAGTGTCTGTGTCCTTTAGCACAAACACAGTAAAAGAAGACTTTTGTGTACAATTTGTTCATTTTTTGTACAATTTGTTATTCTAATTTAACATTGCTCACAAACTAAATCTGCCCTCGAGCTAAATATAACATCTTCATGCTCCCAGCGAGCACAGATGAAAGGCCAGTCCTTCACTGCCAGGTCACCTCAACACCATCTTTTGCATCTGTGGCATTTCTGGAGGCAGGGCCCATTTTTAAGGTGTTGCTGCTTTCCCCAACCCATCTCTGACATTCAGCACAGTCTCACACAATCCCTTTCATCTGTAGTTAGAGGGTACCTTTCCAGCAACACAAACTGTATAAGGTGGGACAGCCACTGAAAACAGAGAACAGACCATTTGAGTGCAAATAATAACCTATTATTTTGACATTTCTGGCATTTTTCTGCTCCCATTCCTGCTGCCCACTTTCAGCATTTGTTTTCAGGCAATACTATCTACTTTTGCTCTGTGCTACAGAGTTTCTACATGTATATGCAATGGAAGTGTAATGGAGATAGCATGGCAGGGGCACCAAAATCTATTTCCTGTTTGTCCTATCTGTTTTGTCACATAGCACAAGTTAACTGAATAACGTTCCTCACTGGCTATTGGTATCACCAAAGGTCATCAAAAAATTCTGAAGAGGCATACATATCTCACAATATGTTAGCTTTCCACTGTTAAAGGCATCTGACTGTATGGTGTGATGCTCCACTACAGCCAGAACCTCATACAGGAAACAGCTTGCTTGTATGTCATGTGAAATGGCAGCGTTGCTCAGTAGCTCTGTCTGTGAGCATATGTACTTTGAAAAACAAAAAATGTGCCAACAACTTTTTGTGGAGATGAAACATCAGAGGTTCTGTAGGGGGTGGGGGTAGTTATGGTTTCCTTTAGGTGTTCACTGTGACTGAGCAAACTGTCTTTAGTAAGTGTTTCAGCTGATCTCGTGTTCACAAGCCAAATCTCACTCTGCTAGCCGCTAGCAACTGTAGCTGTCCAATGTAATAGAGTATAAAGGCTAATCTTTCTCTCTGAAATATGATAATAAGAAAAAAAGTAGCATAAAGTGAAAACACTTAAAGTAAATACTTTGCTGAAATATGTTAATGATAGCGTTTCACTTGTCAATGATTAGTACGCTGGTGTTAGCATTTACCTTAAGCAGCCTCAAGAGTTGAAAGCATGATTGAAAGTCTTTTAGACTTGTTGAATTAGGTAATGAGTGAAATGCAAATCCCTGTATAGCCAAGGAGAATACATTATGCAGGATGGTACAACATAGTAAATGTTTCAGTAGTGCCAAGAAAAACTACTAATTTTTCAGGTTTCTCCTGCAAATAAAAACTAATTTGCTAAATGTAAATTGCAATGCAGCTTCACTACAAAATCAATACCAAAGTAGCAGCACTTGATATGATTTCAAAATATGATGTTGCATATTATTGCCTCTAGTAATGCTTATGTGAATGTGCATTCAGATACTTTCCACTTTTTATTAACTATATCAGTATATAATATATATATAACTAGTATATATAACTATAGGTTCCACCCATGGAGCATGAGATCATGTTGAATTTTTTTTAACTATTTTACATTTTATCTAAGATTGTATGCAATATCTCCTAGGCAATTTACTCAGACTTACACGGATGAGAAATTCATGTTTACTGCTACCCAGTAAGTCTCAAAGCAAATTAATTTGTGCGCCACCATTTACATTTTTATGATTGGTGTGAGAAAAGACACGCACACACAACCCTAAATGTTATTGCTGCAATAAAGTGCCTCTTTAACTAATTTCTGATTAATGGATTGTTGTTCCATTTGGCGCCCATTGTGTAAGCTCATGTAATTTCTAATTTTTTAGTGCGTCCCTTTTGTGTTCTGTAAATGATCCAGAGTGAAAAGCAGCCTATACACAAGCCTTTCCTTCAACTAAACAAGCTGTTTCTCAGGAAATGTACTGTCTCCTTTATTTATTTATGAGTGAGCTCTGGGGTGTTCAGGAGGGTAGGCATCACAGGCATCTGTCATCAGCGCTCAGTCTTCAAACTCCACGTGGTGCTCATCGATTTTAGCCTCTCACTGCTGAAGAGCTCTATCAATCAATACAGTAACAAGTCTTCATTTATACTTGAGAAATGCTGTTTCCAGCGCAGCGGGCATGAACTCCTGGTGTTGTCAATGTAGCCATAAATTTTCAATTCTGAATTCAAAATTTTGGCTTTGGGCCTTATCTCTCTAACATGGCTGTACCTCATCTGGTCATGGCACAACGAAACATAAGTGTGTGAAGGCTCATCTGCCTTCACACACACATGAACTTCAGTGACATCCCAATGTGTTTAATATGTCGGCGCACCCTTTGCAGCCATAACAGCTTCCAGTCTCCCGGGAAGGCGTTCCACAAGGTTTAAGAGTGTGTCAAATTGAATTTCTGACCATTGTGAGGTCAGACACTGATGTCGGATGAGAACGCCTGGCTCATCTCTGCTGTAATTCATCCCAAAGGTATTCTTTTGGAGTTGAGGTCAGGACTCTGTGCAGGCCAATCAAGTTCTTCCACACCAAACTTGATCATCTATGTCTTTATGTACCTTGATTTGTGCCTGGTGTGCAATCATGTTGGAACAAGAGGGGCCAACCCCAAATTATTCTCACAAAGTTAGTAGCATGAAATTGTCCAGAAATGGTCCACGCACCTCACCATCTGCTGACTCTACTCTGTGATTTGTGGCTAAGTTGCGGTCGTTCCTCATCGCTTCCACTTTGTTATAATACAGTTAACAGTTGACTGTTGAATACCTAGTAGCTAGGAAATCTCACGACTATACTTCTTTCACAAAGTTTGTAGAATTCAATGATTTAGATGTGTGACTGAATACTTTTGGCAATATAGTGTATAATAATTTTTTAAGTTGTTTACGTGGATTTCTTCCTGCACCATAGGGTTGCATCCCTGAAACCACTTTGTTGTCTACAATTGCTATATTGTATTTTGCCTCTTCTAATACAATCAATCAATCAAGCCTTTTATTTGTCACATGCAAAGTTTACGCCTGCAGTGAAATTTGTGTATCGAAGGAGCTCCTTTTGGTGTGCAGTACTTTACTCTTGAGACTGATATTGTTTAAGCATTTAGGAATAAATTAGGTAAGTCATCACCTCTTGTGCATTCAATAATAACCTAATATATACACTGCTATACACAGCAGTTAACTTTAACCTATCGGTGAACTGTGATTAATACACATGTTATTTATTTTGATGAAATTCGTAAATGTACTTAATTGTTAGTCTGTTCACACAGCTAAAAATAATTAAGAACATTCTAAAGCACCGCTCTGCCTATATTATAGAAGTTCTAGTACTTTCAAGCATTTCTTTCCTCCCCTTTGTTTTTCCTTTTTTTGTACCCTTTGTCTCACTTTTTACCGTTCCACCAGTGTACCTCTTGCTTCAAGCTTATCTGCCAGGTTTAGTTAATAGTTTCTTTACAAGTTAAGATTCTGAAACACCTGCTCAGTTTATGCATGTTCATACATTTCAACAAAAATTACTACTAGTGGTTATGCCACACTTTTTATGGCATACTGCCGTACCTTATGACATTTTGCTTTTTTTATTTTTACTCAAGTACATAAAGTTTTATTTATATCTCTAATGTTTATTTTGTATTTAAAAGTAAATGTGATAAATGACTTCTTTTTTTGACAGCCATGTGATCATTAGCTGGAGCCCGAACAAACCCTAATAGTTCCACAGTCTTAAACCCGTTTAAGCTTAGTGGGTCTGTTTTTGCTCACTAGAATCGTGTATTTCTTCCTTATCTGCAGCCACTGTGTCATTTTTATTCCTGCAGTGTATCTGAGGATGACAGCTCTCCCCCTTCCCCTCCCCTCTCCGCTTTCTCCGCTCTGCCGGGACGCTTGCCCGGTTTGGTTTGGTCCGCTCCTCCCCTCTCCTACGTCTCACCGATGGTAGTTTCTATTGGGAGAAGGTCAAATGACTCCGCATGTCTGCCTCTGTGTACATTCCTGCCGTGGCGCACGCCTGAAGAAGAAATACTTTCATCGCGAGTGTGTTTGCGAGCATCCGAAAGGCGGCATCGCGCAATGTCCCTCTAAAAGTAAGTACCGATGCGCAGCGACATGTTTGTTCTCTGTCAAACGGATAGCCCGGCTTCTTCTTTCTTTTCTTTTTTCTTTTTCACATGTGGTCGGATAAGTCGTTTCCTTATAAAGCTTTAATGTTTGCAAAGTGTAGTGTTTCTGTGCGGATGCTACAGCTCAGGAACCCAGATGGTTTAAAAATAGTTCCTTGGGGATGCTTGGAGTCTTGTGATGCTTTCAGCGGTGCAGGTGAAATTCAGGTGAAGGGAGGCTCTTATTCCCACTAAACAAATAACCTGAGCTGCTTGTTCTTCATGCGCCTCAGCGGTACTTACATTCAGATCAGTTTTACCTTTGGCGCTCCTGCTGCATTTTCGCTATCCTGGAGTACATTATAGGAGCTTAATGAACGAATACAGCTCTGAGCAGCAGTAATAAGCCACATTTAGTTCTAAATAATGCAGAGGTAAAGGGAAGGTAAACAGTAATCAAAAGAAAATGGGAATTCAGACTATTCATCAGCACGAAAGTGTATTGAACCATGTTTACGTTATTTACTCAACAGTACATGTTATCTGAGGTCTGTGCTAATGTGGGAGCATGGAAAGTTCACTCCTCAGCAACTAGAAAGCTCTTAGGAAGGTAGACTTAATGAAGTGAGTCATCTAAGTGTGGCCACAACTCCCCTCCTCATCTTCCCCTGCAGAGTAGTATGTAGCTAACTAAGCCTATTACACCATTGCATAATGCAATAAGGTATTCCCATAAGGTGCAGAATGAGCTGCCTCTGGGAGTCAAGTGGTGGAAGCCTGTGTATTGTCCTTTTAATCACTTATTATACATGCTGGTAAAACATATAAGGGAGAAGGTAGTCACGAACACAGAGCTAACTAAAGGGAGCTGGATCACTGTCCACAGACACGGTGGCTTCACTGATGTGAAAGGTAGCTTGGTCAAGGGCAGCGAGACGTTCAAGGTCAAATCAGAGTGAAAACGGGGAGAGGAGTTGTCAAGTAAAGTGTCTGATTTTTGTGATGAATGCTCATCTTGTTTCACTTGCTCAGATGATCCTTCATGCTGCTCAGGCAAACCGTTTTCTAACAATGCTGCCATCAATCCATGTAAAAAAGAATTCTTTAAAAAGAGCTACAAAAAGCATTTTCTAAAGAATCATCTTTCAAAGGTTGGGAGAAGTTAAAAAAGAATACCAGTGTGTTTCCTGTACGCTAATGCAAAAATCTCTTAATTGCATGTTTTGTTAATATCCAGTAAAATATAAGAAAACACAGTTTGGTAATGTGGCATTTTGCTTAAAAAGTAACTTGGATTATGTAATTTTTCATTACTATGGACATTTATAAATAAAAAATAGTTTAGGCATAAATCAAACCATGTATATACTCGTAAACTACAACTATATTTAGACTGTGTGTTAACTTTCCTGTATATATAATATGCTCAAAAACAATGATATTTGAAAAGCTATGATGTTTTTTTTTAATATAGAGTTGTTTTTTTCCCCATGTCATAGACTAAATAATGAATTGTTTAGAAAAAATATTGGTCAGTTGAGCGTTGTGTTGTAGTAACTGAGTGTTTAGCTCTGCTACCAACATTTTAGAAATGTCAAGACTAGGGCTTGCAAAAACCTGGTACTGAGATAGGCCAACAATCAACAGTAAAAACAACTATCGGATTAGGTACTACTTTGCAACATTTTCAGTGCCAGCAGTGCTGTCTTTGCCTCATCCAGCTGACACACAGCTTCACACAGCACTGCTGCAGACAGGCAGACACACCGCCCTCCCTTTAGTGGCAGCATGAACTGTAGTCTGTGTTCACAACCACTGAACAACATTTTATGAGGGTTTTCAAGCTCCCCTTTCAACAACATTGCAGTATTAAACAATTAACATACATATTAACCCGTTCAACTATTAGAATCTGCCATGTTCTTTACCATAGAACTGTTACTACAGTAGAAAAAATAGTAGTGACACACACACAGACACATGCGCACACACCTTCAGTCATGACTCTTATGATGAAATCATGCACGGTCCTGCTGGCTTTGATTAATCCTTCACCCTGCAAACATCAGTGAGTTCTTGCCGTTACCAATTGATTACTGCATCGAGATTCTCGTTGATGAAACTGAACTGTATTCACTTAGTGGAAATGATTTCATACATGCTGTTTTAAAAAGAAACAAATTCAATTAGTTGGCTCCTAATAAAAATATATCCTTATCTGTATTTCAAGTGCATCAAACTGCGCTTTTATGCTTTCTGATCTTTTATTTATTTTTTTCTCCGCGCTGATAAGCTGAAGCTGTGAGGGACGAGGCTTGATGTCTATCAAGATAGCCACGAAAAAATTCGGTATCTCTCGACTGTGTGAGGCTCAACAACAACTGCAGCCTCCTCTATCTCCTCTATCTCTGCACGCTCATCAATGCACACAGCTCTCAGGTAGACTGAGAACTTCTGCACTACCCTTAGAATACAGGCAAAAAGTAAATTGCTAACATGAGATCAGACAGTGTTTCTTGAAAGCACTCTTTGGGAAGACTTATTTAAAGTGCTGCTAGTAGACTTTTAAATAAGCCCTTATATGTAGCACAGACTGCTTTTACCCTGAGGGGCATGCTGTGATGTAAAGGTCAAGGTGTAGGCGATAACCCTGTGAGGCTTCGTGCACATATAAGTGGTTCCACTGGGATTCTGTGGTTTCTAAGCACTGTAGTTCAATGTAAAGTTCCTTAATATCCCTGATTTATCATCATATAGACCCTTTTGCTGCCTACGTCATCAAAAGCATGCGTGTGCATTTTGGCAGCGGAGGTAAAGCGTCATCCCATTAATTCAGATAAGGATGACGAGACAACACAGTTGTAAAGCTTGATTTAAAAGTGTTATCATCATAAAAATGTTGGGTTGTTGCGTGTTTGGCTGTCAAAATCACTCCTCTATAAACAGCGGGTTGAAGTTGTACAGAACTATGACGGGATCCCAGCCGTTTCTGAGAAATCTGAGGCGTCTGTGGTAGCAAGCCATTAAACGTGTTGACGAAAGCTGGACTGAGGACACAATCAGAAATGCTCGCATTTGTAGCGCCAATTTACATCAGGTAGGTTATTTATCTACTCTGGTTACACTATAATTCCTGCTTTATATGAATAATAATATCTAAAGTAAGCTGCATTAGCAGGTTTGCTATTTGGCTATTAATCAGTGTAGTGTGACTGTCTGGTAAGGATATATATTTTTTAGAATCAACCAATTTGTTGTGAGCTTGTGCCTGCATATCCTAACTTTTCACATTTCTGTATTAAAGATGAAGAGGATATCCCAGTCCCAAGGAGAGAATATGATGATCTAAACCTGAGATACACTCAGCTTCAGAATGACTGTGTGGACCTGCAGCAGGAGAAAAACTTTAAGCTGAAAATGCAAAGCTTAGAGAGGAGCTGAAAAACTCTGCGTTTTCTTATGCCACTATTAAATGCAAAATGGGGCAAATGCTTTCTTTCACAGGACTTACCTCCTTTATCTTTGAATATAACAGACAAAATCACAGACAGTGTAGAAATAATTTGCCAAAATATCATTCTGCAGGATCATCTTACTGGCTTTTGCTAATGAAATTAAGAGTGGGCCTTAAATAACACTGATTTAGCCTACAGATTTAAGGTATTAAAACCCACCATATCAAATGTATTGTTGCATTCACTATAATGTTGTCCTGCTGTTTCCTTCATGGTTTCACCCTAAAGAACAGATGGGACATTTAACTTGGTTTTGTTGTACTGCATTATATCCATAATTAATTTTCCTTTTTTTATCCGTTGTGGTCACATGGTGAAATTTAGTACGTGTGATCCGATGGGTGTGCCAGTGGTGTTATCTGGACGCATTCTAGTGTTTCAAATTGATGATGCTGCATTTAAGTTTGTGAAATGTTTCTTCACTTTTCACCTTTATTTCCTGTGGTGAGAGTTCCCTGAGTGAGTGTTAAATAAAGCAGTCAAGGGCTCCAGCAAGCCTGGTTGTTCCTCCGTATCAGTGTCCAGTGATGTTGTTTCTGTGTCACTGTTCCCTAGACTTGTCAGCACTGCAGCATCTAGGTCCACAACTTTATTTCCCGGATGTCATCATCGGTCAAATCTGATGACTGGGTAATAAGAATACATAATTATTATGCCGAGTATTTAAAGAAATATATAAAATATATTTTATGAAGCTTGATCATTTTTGTTCAGAACTCATGAAGCAGAGTATTAAAACATAAATGGTACACAACACTGAGTAGCCAATCTAAGGAATCCAAGTTACGAAATAAATAATGTGAAGCTCAAACAAAGAAAAAAAATACTGAAATGACTGAGTGTCTACAGATCTTTATGATTTTTTTTTTTTTTTTTTTTAAATCATAAAAGAAATTGCCGTTGGGGAAAGTCTTTATTCTTCAAGCTCGGGTCCGCTACCAGAGGCCTGGGAACTCGAGGGTCCTGCGCAGTATCTTAGCTGTTCCTAGGACTGCGCTCTTCTGGACAGACATCTCGGATGTTGTTTCTGGAATCTGCTGGAGCCACTCGCCTAGCTTGGGGGTCGCTGCACTTAGTGCTCCGATTACCACTGGGACCACTGTTACCTTCACCCTCCACATCTTCCCGAGTTCTTCTCTCAGCTCTTGGCATTTCTTGAGCTTCTCATGTTCCTTCTTCCAGATGTTGCTGTCACTCGGTATAGCTACCTCTATCGCTCTATCACTGTCTGTATCTGGAAGTCCCACAGGATCTTAGCTTGGTCATTCTCCACCACCCTAGGGGGCGTCTCCCATTTTGACCTCGGGACTTCCAGGCCTTGTTGGCACAGATGTTCCTGTACACTATGCCGACCACTTGGTTATGCCATTCCATGTATGCCCTGCCTGCTAGCATCTTGCACCCTGCTGTTATATGCTGGATTGTCTCAGAGGCATCTTTACACAGCCTGCACCTGAGGTCTTTCCTGGTGTGATAGACCCCAGAACTATTGCTCTTGTGCTGAGAGCTTGTTCCTGTGCTGCCACAAGGAAGTCAGTTGCCGGTCATCAAAGTTAACCTGTTTAGATAGTTTGCATGATCTTTTGTGGATAATCCCTTTGTCTAGATTGACAGACTCTTAAATCTCCTTTCCCAAAATGTGTGCACATCCTTACCTGTGTTATTACTGTTTACAAATTGTTAAAGGATCTATGGCGCTTATGAGGATACATGCAGCTGCATACAACCATATAAGCCACTTAACCAAAATGCAGTTTGACAGGTTCTGTTATGGTTTGGGTTGCATTTCAGACAGTGGTGTTAGGGATCTTAGCAACAGCTCCACTTTTCAACATGACAGTGATCCCATACTGCTAATGTCCAAAAAGCATGCCTGGATAGAAAAACACACAGTGGAAAATGATGTGTCATGGATTGGTCTCCCAGATTCAGGACCTCAGCATTATTGAAGGAGTACAGGATCACCTTGATAGTATATGGAAGAAAGAAGAGTTTTGAATGTCCTTCAAGAAGCCTGGATAATTATTCCTATTTGAGGTATGCCAAAATACACAAGAAGTGGACTGAAAACCAGTGGCAACATATCTACTACAGTGAGTGTCTACAGCCATCTGTAAACACAGTGGAGGCTTTGTTAAGGAACAAAAATCATTCAAGAAGCCTGTAGAACAATTCATGTCGACTACTTCATGAAGAAATGACAGAAAGCTGTCTAAAAAAGTTCAGGCTGTGTTGAAGAAACAGGTGGCCATACCAAGTATTGACTTTCAAGCCCAAAACTCTGTTTTTGCCTTATTTACTGTATTTCTGTGCATATTTCAATAAATAGCTGCACTTATTTCCCATTTTCCCAGCAAAATATAAAGAATTAAGAAGTACCTAAAGACTTCTGCACAGTACTTTGCAGTGTTCTTTACTTTATTAAGCTTTTCCTTATTCTCTGTCACACACACACACTTAGTGTTTGCATGGTGGACAGAGCATGCAATCTAACAATGCAAATATGGAGGTGGACGTACAATAACAGCATCATAGATTACAATAGGCCCCTTTTGTAACTCAAACAAGCAGAACGTTAGCTATGAAGCACTAATTATGATGCATGATTATTTACTCAATTTTTTGTGTGTTATCTGTTTTTTGGAAATTATTGGATTGGTTGTCACAGGAATAAAGCAGGTTTATTTAATATGGGCAGGATTAAATGACCAATGATGTTGCATCAATGTGGGTAGAACCAGTTGTGATCAGTGCAAGTGAATGTTATGCAGTTGGGATCCTGTGGCGTAGCCTTACTCATTATTCCAGGGGGCTGCCAGTGCTCCATTCTAAAAAAGGAATAATTGGTTTGTGTTTATTACCGTGTTGAAATTTCTCTGTAGTCTACTCAAGTGTCCTGCTTATAAATGCAATATTAAAAAGAAGAATAAACAAGCTTTAAACAAAGTAATTCTGCTGGTCCTACAAGACAGAAGAGCCCCTTTAACCCTTCAAAATCAGCCAGTTCATATTTTAGTGCATATAACATCATCAGTTATCACAGTTGTGTTTTATAGTGCAAACTTCAAACTATATACCAGTTTTTAATCCTTACGATTCAGTTCTTTAGATTTTATTGACAGTTTGATGCGCATAAGTCCTACAAAACAAAAATAGATTGAAGCCAACAAAATAACCAAGCTTATGTTTTCTATGTTACATCTCACTGTAAATAACACAGAAGCTTTTTCTATATTTTATGACATGGCATAATACATACAAAAACAAAAATGTTCTGAATCACGTTAGTTTTATATTAGTGTTATATTTTTGAACATGTCAATAGGTGTTTGATATTCAGGTATTTGTTTTAATGAGATGTTGCAAAGCACCATTTGCTAGCAGTGGTTGGTGCTGTCCCAAAGTGGGGGGTAGGCCCAGGCTTAGGGTTAGCACATATGATGACTTTGACCTCAGAGGGTTAAATAATATTTTACTTGTGCTTCCCTGGTCTATGGTGATCTGCTGTTTGCTTGAAATATTAAAGAATTTATCATTAATACAGTTGACCTTTTCAGTATGGACAGTTTTCCTTTGTCAAAGACCACAGGAGCACGCACTTATTCATGATGAAGCAACAAATCGGACTGCTTGCTTTGAAGATCTGAACAAATACAATTATCCTAACTAAGATCACCCAATCCTGGATCACCAAGTGATTCTTGGATCAGAAGTTTTATGACAGACATATTAGCTAAATGTGGATATATTTAACAAGGAATTACATTTATGCCTGCTTACTTTTTTTGGCTGCTTTTTTTTAAATTTATTTTGCAAGCACTCACATTGTATACTGTGTTTTCAGTTTTTTGGGTGTTCTGTACCAGCAGTCTGCATTAGAAGAATAGGGAAGTGTGGTTTTGGAGAGCATAAACAGAGGGATACAGACAGGGTAAGGAAGGAGATGGTCCTGAGTCCACAACAAGACAATTAGATAATGACAAGGCAGTGACACAGATGATTTGTTGCCTTGTGTTGTAATGTGATTCCAGGAGTCTAGCTGAAAATTCATTTTAAGCTTTTACAAAATACATTCTTCCATTATGGAGCTTGGTGGGTTTAAATAATTTAAAACATTGTTTTCGAAAACAACCAGGAATCTCCTGAACAGGACGGCGCTTTTATGGCACTTTGATGCTTTATATGCACTTTGCTAGAAATAACTTCTCTTTACATCTAGACGTGGTTTATGTTATCTGTAATGAGTTTACTGTGTATCTAAAAGAAAAGTGTGATTAGTCAGCCACACTGCAGGCCATAAAGTGGCCCCCCTCTAGTCCTCCCTCATTTTGGTATAAATACCCCGAAGGCTGATTTGTTTTTCTCACCACTCTCTGTGCGATTCTTATGTCTGGCTCACTGTCTAATGATGATAATCTTAAAAAAAAAAAAACCATAAGAAGAAAAAACATCAAACAAAAAAAAACAAATTAAAAAAAAAAGACAGGTGAACATTTGGGAGGGCATGAAGAGGAAGCAAAGGGTGTAGCGTACACAAGGGGGGTGTTTGGTTGGGTTCCATAATATAATGGCGTTACGTACATACAGTAAACAGCTCCATGGGACTGGTTGGAGGATTAAAGAGGATTTTCCACGCTAAGCTACAGGAACTCAGCCCTGTGACCCCCTCATGTTTCTTCCTCCCTTTAGAAGAGCAGCAAACCAGCCTCCTCTCTCCTTTCAGGCTGCTTGGCCCGTGTTGCATCCACCCTGTGACCCACATTGGCGATTATATGGATAGGATAAAGAAGAGGGTGGCACCACCCTTTAGGATATTTTATAGTGCGTTTCCATCAAAGTGATTTGACAGCTATCAATCCTTTGCTCTGTCTTTTTTTTTACCCAGTTTGACATTTTCTGATAAATCTGCAAATCTTACTTTAATGACAACGCTGATGATAGTAATAGGTGTCCAGGTAAATTAAGGGCACGTTCTGAGCGCCTTTCCCGTACCCGTGAATGGAGTGATAATGTGACAGCCAGATGACATACATCACCAAACGGGCCCCACATAACTTGATGGGAGGAAGACAATGCTGTCAGCAAACTAAAATCTGGTTAAGTTGAGTGAACATTGCTTTTGGTTCCACTTTGGGACACTGCTGGAAAGCTAATTGAATCAAAGCAAAGGGGATGGGGTCACTTTTGACTGACACTCTATGGGCATTTGTCTCCGTCAGCCTAACATCATGCAGGGAGGTGACTCAGCAGGGAGCCGTCCCTGACCCAAATGCATGCATGCCCTTAACTCGAACTGACAGTGTTCTAGGATCCTGTACATACCTTGCCACAAGCAAGACTGCTGGAAAGCTGAGGTTTTCTCTTTTTATTTATACTTTTTATTTTAATTGTCGTCATCATGTGAAGCCCCTCCCCCCTACCCACACACAAAAAGCAGAACTAGATCAACCCAGGAAAGCAGAGGTTCATTTTGTGTAAATGCCGAACTCAGAAGAGATTCTGAGTTGTTTTCTCAGGTGCCTGTGGAGTGCCCAAATTCAAGGATGTTATGAGGAACGTCCCCCTGGCTTGAGGAATGACTTTGCTGCTTGGTTCGAATGACAATATTTGTTACTATTTCTGTAAATCAAACTTTTCAGTGACCATTTAAGTCTTTATGAGAGGTAAAAATGGTTAGGTTGATTCAAGCATATGATTGGGGGGCTACAACCAACCAATGAGGCCAACTATATTACAGTCTTGACCAATTTGTCAGTTCCAATTTGCTGCTAAGATTTTGTCTTTTTTCTGTTTCTTTGCAGCTCCTGTGCAAGTTTTTTCTTTTTAGCATAATATAATACCAAAACAAATAAAATGAAAAAATACTATTTTAGAAATGGTGAAGAGCTCCAACACTGTTTGCAGTACTTGCCACTTAGCCGACTATGATTCAACTGAGCAAACTAGTACGAGGTCAAGCAGTGTTTTCACAGTAAATTGCAAAGTAGTTTGTGAAATTTACTGGTCAAAAGTAAATGAACCATAACCCCATCAGCTTCTTGATATCTCTCAACAATATACGTTATCTCTCTATATATGTGGGCACGTGTGTATTAGCCCCACACGAGGCCAAAATGATTCTCTCGATTATTGTCGTGATTATTCATTGATTTAAGCGACATAAATGTAATGTAAATATAACACTGCTTTCACATCCTTTCGATCCATTTATTGTACTTCAGCGATGCATGTGAGAGATGTGAGATTCCTGTCTGTTTTCTCTGTGATATTTTGTATACGCTGCAGGTTTTTCCACTTTGGAAAAATAATTTTATATCATGTATTTTGCTCAGTAAGTTGACTATTTCCCTTTTTATCTCACATCTTTGGCCGAAAGGAATGCAACTCTAATTGTGATCATTGGGCTGGATGGATATGTGGATGCATTGAGCTGATGTTCGATGATTGATGTAGCAGCCATTATTCTTCTTGGCCTTCATGCTTGAATTGTGCTGCAATGTGATGTTTCCAGGTGGTTGTATAAGTTAGTTGTGTTGCTTTGGATATGATTTGTTCTTGGTTAACTTCATCATCAAATCTCAAGTATTTCTAAATAGTGCATGATGATGTGAGGACGGATGAAGGACAGTTATTGAATCAGGCAGTGCAGAGGATTAATACGGAGGAAGTCAGGGCACTGTGAAGAGGGTTGAAAGGAGGTTAGTTCAGATTACATATTTATGGAGGTATGGAGATATATAGGAGGAAGGGCAGTGGAATTTATGATCTGTAGTGAGAGTAGATAGCAGGTGGAAGAGAGCTTGGAGAGGTCAAGGTATGCCCTAGAGAGAAGAGGAGTGAAAGTAAGTAGAAGCAAGACTAAATACATTTTTTGTGAGTGAGAGGAGATGGATGGGAAGGTGACTATGCAAGGAGCAAAGGCAGTGAAGGTAAAATGAGTTAAAAATACCGGGGATCAACTGTCAAAAGTAATGGATGGTGCACAAGAGGTGAATGGAAGATGTTGGAGTGGCCGAAGAAGAGTGCCAAGAGTGAAAGGGAAGGTTTACAAGATGGTAGTGAGACCTGCTGTAATGTATGGTTTGGAGACTGTAGCACTTACAAGAAGACGGGAGGCCAAGCTGGAGGTGTAGATCTGAAGATGTGAAGACTTTCATTGGGAGTGACCAGAATGACCAAGATTAGAAATGAGTACCTTCAGAGGGACTGCTCAGGTTGAGTGTTTTGGAGATGAAGTTAGAGTGACATGATTTGGATATGTGCTGGAGGAGGAATGGTCGATATACTGGACAAAAGATGTTGAGGATGGAGCTGAGGCAGGAGGAAAAGAGGAAGGCCAAAGACGAGGTTCGCAGATGTAGCGAAGGGGGACATGCAGAAGGAGAGCTGTGCCAGACATTTGAATCTTGCTGTACATCTGTCTTTATCGTGGTGTTACTGGTCCGGGAAACTTCAAGCTATGTGGTGCAGGGAACATTTGTGATTGGTGCATGATCAGGGGGTGATTTAGGAAGAGCTTGATTTGCTTTTGCTTTGAGTTCTATTGGCGGAGCACACACTTTCGGTATTGCTCGAGTCAAGTCAAAATCTTAATCAAGATTAAAATTTGGTTACTTGTGCAGCTCAAGTGTGTATATAGAAAAGAAAATATGATCAATATATCAGTATTTGGGGTTTTTACTCAATATTACTCACTCAAAAATCTCAATATTGGCAATATCTGCTATTTTAAATGAACAACTTTTACTGTGCTCCGCCTCTGAAATCTCGCTTCATGCGTAACACAGTTCTGATACTGGTATGAATCTAATCTGCTGTCCTTTGGCTATGAAACTAATTTCCAAAATTATCAATTTATTCCTTCTCTGAGGCTTCTTCTTCTGGCATAGCATACATGTACTTACCATATAAGCATATATTTTGCTTTTGAGCCCAGTGGCAATTCAGAACTATCTTACTGTAATAAAACGTTAGTTTGCTCCTCCATGCAGTTTTTGTGACATCTCATGACAGACAAAAGTCTAATGAAAAAAAAAAGAGCTTGCCCAGTGTGACCTTGTGTGTGAGAGAAGCCGTAATTTAGGAAACCTGCTATATTTCCCTGTAGCTGGATTTTCATAAGCATAGTTTAGCTTACAGAGCATTGAAATACGTATCCGTTATAATTCAGGCTACAATGAGACTCCCAGTGCTGTATTATAGGGTAGAATAAGTTAAATTAAACTAAAGAGCTCAAACGTATTAGCTGCAGGGAGCTTTTAAACATGTCAAAGCTATTAGCTTAATAATTATTTCTCTATAATATCTTCATCTTTTTGGTGTAAGTCAATATGATTAATTAAGTGAAAGGCACTCAGAATCAGATACAATCAGTTGTCACTTTTAGCATCAATAATGGAGCGCTATTACATGAACATGAAACATAATGACTCCATTATCCCTCACGGCTGGCGAGTGGCTGGAAAAATTCTCGTGGAGATGTTTGGTTTGAAGGGGAAAAGCTCTCATGCAGGCAGATCCGGCGTAGCTCCAGCAATGACGCAGTCCTCAAACGTATGCCTGTGTTCCTCCGGGAGATGCAGATAAGACGCCATCGAGAAGATAACAGCCGTGCATTGCTACCATTAGCCCAACACAAATATGATAGTCAGAAATGACAGAGAGGGTGTTTATTCCTTGCCCAGTAATTGACTGAGCATTTCCATAATAGGATTGTGTTTCCTGCCAGGCTAATGTGACCCCTATTAGTTCAGGAAACGTACTGCAATCAGGCTCTGCATGCGCTGCCAGACAGCCAAGAAAATGAACTGGGGAAAAAAGGAGAAATGAGGGACCAGAGGGTGAGAGAGATTTAAACAATGGAGAGATGTAGACAATGGGACAGCCAGAGGGACCAGAGAGGGGAGCAGAAGGGAAGATGAGTCATATCACTGCACCAAATCGGGCCTTGATTGAAATGCCACTGCAGCTACTGTACTTAGATTTTAATTTTGGTTGGCCTAAATTGGATTTTAACTCACCATATCATTAAGCTTACATTAGACATGCTGTTCATACACTTATGCCTTGTGTTTAAGTCAAATGTCCAAATCAGGAGTTGAAAAAGGACCAAAAACAAAATGAGCACATTATCTCCGATATGAATGGAGCAGAAGTGTTTGTTTCTGAGGTACTAGAAAAAGAACAGGGATGTGCAGTGCTTAAAATACCTGCTGTATTTATGTGGCAAGTGCTTGAGTTGTTTTCTTTCCTCTGTGCATCTTTGTAGCTGTTACTGATTTAGCTGCATGCTGGCCCAGCTAATCCTGCACCCTGATCGATCTTCTACTACTCTTGCTCGCACTCTGGATTTTATCCAGGAACCATGTTGGCTCGTGTCTTTATCTTTTCATCTCATCAGTCATTCGCAGAGCGAGTGTCACGGAGAGTTTGCATTAACAATAGAATGGATTTGATACAGTGAGGCTGTGGCCTTGCTGGGAACCATTTGGCATGATGGCTGTCTAAACAATGTGCTGAAAAACGTGCTTAGCTCATCTTTGTTTTTTGTAAAGCGGCTGTGTCAGCCCCCAAGCTTGAAGCTTCCTGTGTTATGTCGAACACATCGCCACCGTGTCATTGATGGTTTACGGTCGGCGGCTTTCAGCAGAAGTGCAGGTCTGAGCAGTAGGGATACCCGCTCTCCTGCTGTCAGTCCGAGGGATTCGCCTCAATCCATTACATGCTTGGATGCTGATAGTGTTTGTCAGGATGCTCTGCATGGCCAGACAATTAAGCTGAAACACAAGGCTGACTTAATGAAGCTCGGCAGGAAAACATTTTCAAACACGGTTCTGGCCATAGAGATAGAAGGAGATGAGGTCCACTCATGCCAGGAGAAGCCACATGGCTCCATTCTTGCATTGTTGTGGTGTCTGTTCATGCACTGGTGGCAGAAAATATCCACACTAATAATCTTTAGTGAACTTAGCTTAATGTGGCTACAGGTTCTTATGGTGGCATTATCAACTTGAAGAAAAGCTAACCTAAGAGCATATATGTTCGTCTTGGATAACGATAGACTAAATATTATAATTAGCTAACGTGAGTAAAAGGTCTACGCCATGATCATCACTTACAGTGTGTTAGCTGAACATCACGGTCTTCCTTGTTGACTCATATTGGCCTATTAGAAAAGACAGCGTCAACTGTTTTGCTGTCTCATTCAATGTTGTGGCTTATGGCTTCACATTGGTATTATGTATCATGTTACTTATCAGTTTTCTTCTCTCATGCCTAAACTGACTTTTCTTCCTGTTAAAGGGAGTTTTTCCTTCCCACTATTGCCAAGTGTTTGCTAACAGGGGTTCCTCTGATTATTGAGGTTTTCTCTGTGTTATTGTAGGGCCGATACCTTACAATATCGCGTGCCTTGAAGTGATTGTTATTGTGATCTGACACTATAAAAATTGGAATTGAATTGAATGACGTCAAAGTGGCTACCTCCATCATTTATGTACTGTTTATGGGTGTGTCTGTACTTAATATTTCACAGGTCTTTACAAAAGAAAATTATAATTTCTATTATTATTAGTTTGCCTAATAAACTATTTTAAACTTACGTCTCATTTCAATGACTGGTGATTTCCTTATTTACATACCCCAAGACTAAGTAATGTTTATCTGTATTTCTTAATAAATCAACACCACATATTAAATTAATTTATTACAGTTATCTTTAAAGCTGTACTGAAACTGATTTGAAATTTGATGCTGTTGACTGATACAAAATCAAATCTGTTAATGATAACAGTAAGTCTTCGCATGGTTCAGTAAAAAGAACTTCTTCTCCTAGTGCACATTTGGTACTCTTACTGCTGGGACATAATTGTTAGCTCCCCTGGTGAAGAACAATTGTTGCCAGCCACCAGTTTGTGCCGGACTTAGCTTGTGACAACAACAGGGTCTGCATCATCAGCATCAACAGGCTTTAGAAAATGTAAATACAAAAAAAGAGCTTCATTTAGATATTCAATATGTTCACAGCTCACAAAAAAGAAATGCTGGGTCCATTTTAATTCATCCTTATCTGAATTTCATACTGGCATCCTGTTTCTTTTCTTGTTATATAATATGTTGCTTTAAATAAAAGGACACTTATTAGTGTGGCTTTGAAGCTGGCCTCACACTTAGAAAAAAATCTAACATTTTCAGTTTTTGTCTTTTTACTGTCGACCCTTGAAAGCTCAGCGGTTTGTTATTTTTCTGAGGGCAGCGCAGGGTTTGGTGAGGTGCTCTGTAATCATTTTAAGGCCCTGCGACACTGTGACGAATGCGAGGATGAGTCACATTTTAACAGCAATGGGGAAGGCAATTGCGGGACTCTTTTAAAATATCTGCCTGTATTCCCTGGGCTCTGAATTTTTTCTCTCAAATTAGATAAACAGTTCGCTTTAATGAAATGAAATATTTCAGAATAATTGCCTTTCACTGTGCATGTACCTGCAACCCTTTGTGGTAAGGTTTTTATTAGTGTCCACCTGCTGCATTTATGGTATGAAATGTTTTGGAAGTACAGCTGGTAGAAAAAACACTGATGCATTGTCGTAGCATCAGTCACCACACAGTTTTGGCTTGAGCTATCTCAACCTTTTTGCTCGTACCAATGTGAGACTGACATTTTGTCAGTTTAAAAGCATGCAGTCCAAAGTCGGGTTGTTTAGAAGAAACTATATGAAAGAAAGAAAGGGGGGAAAAAAGACGCTGGCTTTTTATTAGAAACTTTCTCTTTGTGTCTCCACAGCTGGGTAGGTGTGTCTGCCTCCGTTTGATTGGCAGCAGCAAGCAGGCTGAGTCCCAGCAGGGGAACAGAAGACAAAGTAAACAAAGTTGTTCTGCGAGTCATTGGTAGACGATGGGATTGAAGAGTAAGGACCACACCAGCATCTAAACAGGCTGAAGTGACATTTTCTGGTGTGTTTATATGCTGTTCAGTGAGCTGCAGCTGACAGACTAATTGGCTAGTTTGCCTCCAAACTGACATTAGCCGTGCTGTTTTCCTCAGCAGATTTTCTTTTCTTTTTGGTGGCTTATTCAGAAGGGCGTGGGCAGGACGAAATGTGTTCACGTTTACAAGTGAGCGTGTAATTCTAATATTTGGCTCTAATTGCAAACTCGTTTTCTCCTATTGCAGCGACACTGCGCAGAATGAGTAACAAAGTTAAATGTGCTAGCTTTCAAGTCCCAGTAGGTTGTCAAAGGATGATTTCAGCTTTTTTCACACTGGCATATTTCCCATAAACATACACTATACTGCCAAACGTCTTCACTTACCCATACAAATCCTTGAATCCAGGTTTTCCAATCACTTCCACGGTCACAGGTGTTTAAAATCAACGACCTAGGCATGCAGACTGTTTCTACAAACATGTGAAAGAATGCGTTGTTCTCAGGAGCTCAGTGACTTCCAGCGTGATACTGTGATAGGATGCCACCTGTGCAACAAGTCCAGTTGTGAAATTTCCTCACTACTAAATATTCCACTGCCAGCTGTTAGTGGTATTATAACAAAGTGAAAGTGACTGGGAACAACGGCGTAAAGAGCTTCTTGGAATACGTTTTCACGGCTTAGCAGTTGCATTCAAGGCTGTTATAGCTGTAAAGGCTGGGCCGACATCACATTAAACCCTATACATGAAAAGTGGGGTGTCACTAAAAGTCATAAGGCAGTTAAGGCAGACAAGGAAAAGCTCCTCTTGTATCTCTGCTTTCACTGGGTAGCTTCAGCTGTGGCAAGTTGCCATCTTACATAGACCTCAGCCTAACCCAAATTTGTTTATGTGCTTTAGGCAGTGTGTAGGTTTCATCTGTATCCCTATTTTAGCCAACACGGTGCCATTACCTGACATAATGTACTCAACATCATTTGCTGTTGTACTGGGCGTGCCCTTCACTTGCTCCAGTGGTCTAAACAATGGTTGTTGCTTGTTGCTGCTCAGAAAAAAAATCACAGGTTTAATAGTGTAGTAGAAATCAGAACAAGATGAAACAGGAAGCAAAGCAGTCGTGGAGATTTTTCCAAAGCTTTGTCAAATATGTCTCATCTTTTTCAACTTAGCAGTGAACTCTGTCCATACTGTAATTCATACCTTTATGTATCACATCATGGAGAACTTGCAGCGTGCACCATATTACAAGAAGTGGGATGTGCACAACCATTAAAAACGACACTCAAGTGCTTCTTTCAGAAGCTGTGACGCTGTCATGTTTGGGACATGCAATAAGTGATAACTCCGTTTATACTGTGATTCCAGCAGCAGGTTGAACTGAGTTCAGCAGGCTTTAACATGTCCACTTGGAATCTTTGGGATGGTTACAGATCCTTGGCCTTTTTCATGTGAAGCTCTTGAGCCACTTTCTGATGCTGTGGAAGCCCGGTGACAGAATTTACCCTTATCTGAATTACTGTCTGTTTTGTTTGGCTTCTAACAGTGACACTAGTCTAATCCTTCATTTTCTTAATTGCATTATAGAAGTTTACATCGTTTGAAAATATTACACTGTCAGAGCAATTAACAGGACGCTGTCTCAAATAATGTTGTTGCAAGCTCGGTCTGCCAGACATGATAATAAGAATCACTTTTACTCGTGGCTTCGTGCCCGTGCTCAGAGCGTCTACGAATCCTGGAAGGAACAAAGTTGGCCGCGGCGCAGCCTTAGATTAGTCACAGACCCGGGTACTTCCACTGTCTCCATGTCACCTGAATGAATTATCAGATGTTTCCAGTGTCACACTACTTTGTTAACCTTTCTGCCTGTTCGCTCAACACCCCGCTGCTCTTCGCCAACGTGTACGAGGGAGGAAACACCCTTCAGCTGTTATAAATGAGTCGAAGTGCATGTTCGCACATGCCCGCGTGTCTGAGTGATAGAGGGGCGAGAGAGGCCAGATAGGACTGAGGTGGGCCCCTTTAATCGCTTCCCTGCTCCTCCCTCCTTTTTTTGCTCATCTCCACTCGTCTCATTACAGACTGCAGAGGGTGAGAACTGAGGCCTGTATAGACCTTGGCATTAATTATTGAACCCTATCTTCATTTACATCCTCCACAGTTTCTGATAACCTTTACATAAAAGAGCAGAGGCTAACCTGTCAGATATTACCAGTGTGGTGGGTAGTAATAGAACGGTATATGAGAGACACAGAGAAACTCAGTTTGGAGATGCAATTACAAAATCTCTTACTTAATCACATGTAAAATGTTTGTCTATATAACCACACACGCACACATTTACTGTAAATATATATAT
Source organism: Haplochromis burtoni (assembly GCF_018398535.1). NCBI lineage: Eukaryota > Metazoa > Chordata > Actinopteri > Cichliformes > Cichlidae > Haplochromis > Haplochromis burtoni. The sequence goes on from NW_024582437.1 coordinate 1,878,398, forward strand.
ATATGTATATGTCAAGAAAGATATACAGAGATAGATAATTATAGCCCCCCCCCCTTTCAATTATACTTTAGTTGTTCCTTGTTGTTCCAGTTGAGCTTCAGTGCAAATTAATGCCGTTCTGCTTTAAATGGGTTTTGTTGTGGCGGGGTAAGGCAAATAATTATTAAAGCTGCCATTTGACTCCATGCATTGTCTTTGTCATGTTGGCCCAGTTCTGCTCTGCTTGTTCCCTCCTGCCATGCCCAGTCAATTTGAATCGCTCAGTCGGAGGCCAGCTGATGGAGGCCGCTGAGGTCAGCGTGGCCAAGGCTTTCAGACAACTTGGTGGGGGGGGGGGCTCGACTGTGATGCTGAAAATCTCATCGTTATCTCCTTCTCTCCCCTGCCTCTGTCTTTTTGCTTTGTACTCATGTGTGTGTTTGTCTGCTTCCTGCAGGTTTCAAAGGGCAGCATCAAACCCTGACCTCCCAAAGCCTCTGAGCAGGAGAAAGAAGACTCTGCCAAGATGTTCAGCACCAAAAGGTCGGCACAATGTCACTTTTGATCAATTCTTATTTGGTCATAAAAAACCACACACACGCACACAGACACACGCACACACAGGGAAATCTCAGCATTTTAAAATGGTTTGTGCTGATAGTGGCTGACATTTCTGTTCCGCTATGATCCACACATGACTTTGACGCGAAGAAAGGTAATGGTTGATTTCAGGTCAAAAATCACCAAAAAAAAAAAGATTCTTTTTTTTCTGTTGCAGTCTCTCATCTTGGATACAGTATCTGAGCTCATATTCATATAGTTTGTATTTCCACTTAACAAATCTATGCTAATAGTGTAAACAGCTTCAGCGGGAAATTTAGAAAGCCCAGTTTACAGTAGCCCTCGGTTGTGTGTACATTTTGTATTTTTAATGTGGCGTGTGGTAGTGTACGGTCTGCATAAATCATTTATCGCTCTGGCTTTTTCTTGATGTTGAATGGGAGGTAGAAGTGGTCACCTTGCTAAGCTATTATGTAAAATGGTTTAGGTGTCATGAAGCAGAATGTTTTTGGTTCTTTCTCTTAATGTTTCAATCCCGTGTGTTACGCTTCACAGCTCCGGGTTGGTTTACGTTTCTCTCGTGTTGGGTTGATTACTCACAGCAGCTCATTCAGTCTCCCTCTGAAAGTGCTAATTAATTCCCTTTGAATAATTAATCCCAGGATTTCTAATAGTGCATTTTCAATCGATAAGGTTATAATGTGCAGGCTTGTTTTCAGAGCTTGCAGCTCAATAACCAAGGGAGGTCTTGTGGAGAAATGGCTGCCCCCATGAATGTATTTTTTCAACAGGAAGTGTATCAGTGTACGGCGAAATATCCATGTGGAAAGCCTTTTTCTAGAACAAAAGTCAAAGAATTTAATGAGTGAGATGTTTTAAACACAGGACTATTTCATATCTGTCAAAGGATGTGGGGTCCTTTTGTTCCTAACACATTACACACTCCATATCAGCATAGATATCCAGCAGGATTCTTTTTTTTTATCCCATTAAGCTCTGATTTGTTTACAGTTTCCCTCTAAGTGTTCCTTTAATTTTTTTTGAGCAGTGTATATAACAAGAGTCTTTTTTTATCCCATCCATAGTAAAAAACAATATATCACGTAAAAATAAATAAACTGATACTGAATAAAAATAATCTGAAAAGAAAAAAAGGAAAACTGTTTAATAAAATTATCCAAGAGTGCTTCAGTTCAGAGAGGTTCATACAGGTTTAGTTCAGCAGTTCCCAACCACCGGGCCGTTTGGTACCGGGTCGCGAGAGTTGAGGCTCGTGTGTGAAATTTATGGTTTTCAAGGTTTTTATGGGTTTTTTTTTTTTTTTGGCATTTTATCATTAACTCGGTTCCCTGGTTCTTTTCCCGTGTGTTATGAACAAATCTTCTTTTTTTTTTTGGTACCGCTACTGGTTTGATTTTGTTGTATTTATCCGCGACACCCTAAAGGCCGGTCCGCGAAAATATTGTCGGGCATAAACCGGTCAGTGGCACAAAAAAGGTTGGGGACCGCTGGTTTAGTTCAGTAAACTGGTCAGGATTGATCAGCTATAACAGCTCTGAAAAAGGTTTTCATCTGAGAACTTTTTGACTTGCATACTACACACAGACCCACTGGTCCCATATGGGAATTAATACTGGTGGCAACAAACCCTGTGATTAGAGATTTGGTCATCGCTTTCTTCTGAAGTCTCGACTTGCACTGAAAAAGTTGCCAGTGGCCTGGTAAAATATTGATTACTGAAACATTTTGATTGTCACACTTTGAAATGTAAATTACCAAGATTTTTTTTTTTTTTTTTTGAAGGCAGCACGGTGGCACGGTGGTTAGCACTGTTGCCGCACAGCAAGAAGGTCCTGAGTTCAATTCCAACATCAGGCCGGGGTCTTTCTGTGTGGAGTTTGCATGTTCTCCCCGTGTTTGCGTGGGTTCCCTCCGGGTACTCCGGCTTCCTCCCACCGTCCAAAGACATGCAGCTTGTGGGGATAGGTTAATTGGATAATCCAAATTGCCATTAGGTGTGAATGTGAGTGCGAATGGTTGTCTGTCCCTGTGTGTTGGCCCTGCGACAGACTGGCGACCTGTCCAGGGTGTACCCCGCCTCTCGCCCTATGACAGCTGGGATAGGCTCCAGCGCCCCCCGCGACCCTGAAAAGGATAAGCGGAAGCGAATGGATGGATGGATGTGTCAGCACGAACGAATGTATTTACAGTGTGAACTTTTTGTTGAGAAGTAAGAAAGCTGTTAGGGATAGGATAATGTGTTGGGCGCTGTCACGTCCACGTGTCTCCTTACACTGTGTCTGATCATCACGCTGTCATTGAGAGGATGATTAAACCAAACCGGCCCTCCGTCTTTTGGGAGCTGTGTCAGCACAGTAGATGACACGGATATGCTCGGAATAGCTGTAAAAAAAAAAGATGCCATCTTTAAATTCAAACACTAAAAAATCTCATTCACTTTTTTGCTGAATACGAAACAAAGCATTTTTCCTCGGCTAAACTGCTGAACGAGATGTAAAGTGGCTCCTGTGTGCCTGTCAGAGATCCCTGAACGCTTTTGTGGTTTTACTCGTGTGTGTTTTTAATAATGGTTTTCTCCTTTTTTTTTCTTTCACTGAGTCATTTCCAACAGCTGTAATTAAAAAGTTGGCATGCCTGTAAAATGCTTTTATTAAACTCTAATCGCACAGTCATGTTTAAATAGCCGATTACCTTCGATTTTGATGGAGTTAAGAGTGTGCACCAGAGGCAGAGCTGTAAATCCTGAGTGCTTGTGATGGTGTCTTTGCTCAGTGCTCCCTTCTCTGTTTCATTGTTGTAGATAAGCTGAGAGTGCAAAATCTCCACAGCTTGATTGTTTGTGTTTACATATGCTCATTAAAATGCAACTGGAGCGCCGTTAATCTGAGTCTTTCATTCTGGATGGGAACATTTATGAAGCGACGCACCACAGTTATGAATTTGGGTTACTTATTTAAAATCTGCCATGGTACACATGCTTCATGGAGCTCCATAAAGAGAAGAGCTGCACCTCCTTTGACTTTTTATTATATTTTCTTGGTGGAGACACATGGATATGGCACTCAAACCTCATTTCCTTTTTGGGCCAACTGAACCGGCAGCGAAACCTGTAGCAGTTAGGAACATGTAGCTTACAACAACAACAAAAAAATCTTAATCAAAGTTATTGTTGTCCGTGTGTCATTCACCATATTTCTGTATCTAAGTTTAATGAATCCAGCTAGCTAGTTAACTTATATGGAAATTGCCTTATCGGTTTCCTGCTTGCAGCTTTGATCCACTGATTGCTGATTGGTTTATCATCAATATCTGGGACACCACATCTGTGTGGATATCTGAACAGATCAGAGAGATGCATGGCTAGAGCTTGCATTACTTCTAACAAACAGCCAGTCTGCTTCCTGATTTAGTTCAGAAGGGCAAGTGAGGGATCACCAAACTGGATTTGTTTCAGTTTACATACATCCAAAGAACGTGTATATAAGTCAGCTGTACATCACTTTGCCAATTGGTAGTTGACTGATTGTCCAATTGGTGCTTAAAAGCAGTGTCAGTAAATATGTTTTATGGGCAGAAGGCACAATGGCCATGTACTAGTAGTGTATTTGTAATTGTTTAACGCAAACAGAAGCGTCCTTTGCCTGGTTTTGTCCGGTTTAAAACAAAATAATGCAATTCTGTATTATTAATCCGCAGCATCCCTCCCATGATTGCTTTCGTCGAAAATGGTGTGTGCAGCCTCGGGGCATAGCTGCATGCACTGTGCATACAATATATTGGCATTCATCAGTTGTTGTACAGACTATGGCCAGTTGGAAAGTTTTGCATATCAATGAATCCTGTTTTAAAAAAAAGAAAAAAAAAGTGAATACACATCAGTTTTCTGTTATGATCATTTCAGAGCTTCAGAATAAGTACAACCCTTTTTGTAGCAACCTTTGCACAGAAGTCTTACGTTTCGTACTTTGTCTATTTTTGTCTTTTCTCCAAGCAAAAAAGGTTTCATGCATGACTCCTGCCTGCAGTTAGTAGAACCAGTGTAGGTGGAAAAGGGCTTTTGCTACCATGTTTCTGGCTTTTTTTGAATTATTTATTTAAGGCTGCCTCATCTTTGTAACTTTTCACATCTAAATGTCATCAGTAGGGATACACACACTCGAAAGGTAACAATAAAATTAGGCTTCTGCTCTCACACTTGCTCACATATTAATGACAAACATTTATTTATGTGAATCATGTGAATCTGTTTGCAGTACATTCTCTTAAAAACAGCAGAGCCTTAGCTTGATCCCAGAGTCACTTAGTATTATTATCCCGGGCTGTGGAGGTGTTGACTGTCACAAAGTCCGCCCTTGGTTGTCAGTCATGTCAGGTCATCATTTCAAGCTGCCTTCCAGGTCTTTTTTGGGGGTTTTTTTTTTCAGAAACTGCCGGGATGGGAACAGGAAGTAAGTGTCAGTGCTGGCGGTAGCTCACACAGAGATCTCGGAGAGACAACATGACACAACCGGACCTCTAATTGCTTTCAGTGGGAGCTGCAATGAAATTACCCCAGTATGAGTTGGACTGGTTAAAGGCAAAATGGCTAACCTGAAGAGATATTTGCCAAATCTGTCCACACATTTCCCAGAAGTTAAAGAATGAATACAGCGCTGTGGTTTGGTCGGGAAGTGTGCCAAATATACTGTGTGGGACGTCATGTTACGGTGACACATCGTGGAAAGATGCTTGCCTGGGTGGCACTGTCACTCGGTGACTCATGACAAACAATTCCAAACAATAAAGAAAGTAAACACCTTTATTATTACCTGCCACACCACACACTCTCTCATTGTATGCACAGTTTGCCCTTGACAAACTTTTGTACAGTGATGACAGGACTGAACCTCTATCCTCATTCAAGTATATATATAAAGCATGCCTCATTCATGCCTCGTCATGTTAGTTAAGCTTGTAATGACTTGCTGGCAATGATATACTTAACCAGATGTCTCAGCTGACATTGACCCCCTGATGAATCTTGACCTTTATAAGGAGAAATTGTCGGCTGACTGTAGGTAGCTCCGAACTTTTGATCGACATAAAAGGAGCTTGCACTCGATTACTTAAGTATGCAGGGGAAGAGAATGGCGAGGGAAGTAGAGTGCATGCAGGGATGTGTTAACCCCCCATAAAGGCCTGCTGATCCAATCACGATTTACAGGCTGCCACCCTGATGCTGCACACTGACTCTCCTTGGACTGACCTTGAAAAATGTTGCAACAGTGTGTCTGTGAGTCACTCATTCAGGCATCATCCATGTTTTGCTTTGAGGACTCGGTAATGTAATTTACATCAGGTTGGACTGTACGTGATTGATTGACTTGAATACTAAGTGAGTTTGTGTATTTAATTATACTGTAACCTGGCCAGTGGAAAATAGTGTTTTATAAATGGCTTGAAGCTGTCCATTATAATCAAATCACAGGACGCCACAGTGGCTCCAGTCAGCATTTTAACTCAGGCGGCTGTGCAGTAAGCAAAACATTGTTTCTATTTTGTTCTATAGTCTTTTGCTTTTTAACACAAATTTTAATTTGTTAATCTTATCTTAGTAGTTGTACTCGTGATTCTTTTCACCTAATATAAAACTGTACTCACAGCTTTGAAGTCAGACTGAAGGAAAAACAAGAATGGTCAGACAGTAACAAAACCAGTAAATAAGCCTTTAGGTTGGTCAGATGACAAAAAAAAAGAAATCTTACATCACCAAAGATCAGTATAGGCTCCTGTTTCACCTTTGAAGGCTCCCAGTAGCATGAAATAGGGCTGTGCGATATGACCAAAATCTCATATCCTGATATAAGACATCTATCGTCCCGATAACGATATAAATCACAAAAATGTAACATTTTCTGTAAATTCTGTGAATCTCGGGCAGCTCGACTTGTGGGAAGTGTTTCCAGCTGGGCGTCATGTACCTGGAGTCGAGTGTTTTAACCGATGCATTAAACTATACATTTTTAGACATAAGTTGTAACGGCCGCCGTTTTCTTTGTAAGTATTTATTACACGGCGTGCTGCAGGGAAAAGCCTGTTCTAACGTCTAAGGTTTATTTTTTTTAGCACCTGGCAGCTCTCATCTGCACACTCTTTCACATGATTCAGTTTATTTTGAAAAGTCTCAACAGGATCTTGAGCTTTATTGTGAAAGGTTTATGTGGAAAATAAACAAGCGGACACGCGATGGTTTTAGCATCGTTGTTGCTAACGACAAATAAAAACAGTCGCTTGTTCGTCCGTAGTGTGGTTATATTAAATATAAGAGAAAGAGAGAACTTTAAGAAATTCATATAGCCACTACAGTGACCATCAAAACGATGAAAAAATATTGCCGTAAACAGTTTATTTTGCGACACCACGAAATAAACGATAGCGTAAAATGAAACGATAGACGTTTTTATATCGTCATCTGATATATATCGTTATATCAAACAGCCCTAGCATGAAATACCGTTCATTCCACATCAGCTTAAAACCTTTCTTTTTGATAAAGCTTATAGTTAAGGCTGGATCAGGTGACATTGAACCCACTTCGTTATGCTGCAATAGGCCAAGGCCACATGAGTGCTTCCTTTTTCACTCACTATGTGTTTATACTCCACTCTGCATTTAACCATCAGTTATTATTCATCTCTGGCTCCACAGTGTATCTTTGTCCTGTCTGAGCCTGATTCTGCTGGAGGTTTCTTTCTTCCCACTGTCGGCATGTGCTTGCTTATAGCAGGTCGTCTATATATATTATGTGCTATATAACTAAAATTGAATAGCAGTTGATTTGAATAGATGTACAACACTGCTTCCCTTTGCAATGAGAGATTATTGCCAAAGCTACATGCAGAATTACTCCTTATATCTACAGTGTAGCACACTATAGTTACTGTCTACCACAGTTTTTTTTGCCTGTGAATTGGAAATTTATGTACCTCCAAAGAGCCTTTAAAAATTTCTCTCATGAAGTGAAAAAGTCAAACCCATTAATTTGCCTTTGGTAACTAAATGTCACTTTTTGTAGATGTGGAAAATTACAGTCTTGCGACAGTGCACCTGTCAGCGATGGTGATTAGTGTTAGAGAGAAGCAGAGAGTGAGCAATCATGTGTTTATAGCGCACAACTGATTTCCTCAGCACAGCATTACACTGTGTCATGGTGATAGAAACATTTAACTGGTGATATGAGATTCACTCGCAAACAAAGTTTAATTACTACAGTGGGCATACCGACTTTTTATGTCAGTATTGTGACCCATATAACCAGGTATATAGTCACAATGCAACACACAGACTCTGTGATGTAAATAAAGATTCTTCGCTGGTGCAGCCGCGTTGGCGGTTAATGGCAAAAAATTTCATCTGTTGAGGAATCAAATCAAAGGTAGCTGTCAGGTTTTTGATGTCAGCCTCTAATTGATAAAAGACAAGCGTTTCTCTCCAGACTTGCCATTTAGCTCTGATGTCGAGCCATCAAACAGGGCGTAATCCATCTTAGAAAAGGCTCAGACAGATGTAAAGCTCAGAAGATCAGAATGCAGTGCAGACGTGTTGCCTTTTAAGTGACAGTCAATAAACCTCAAACTTGGTATGAACTCTCACGGTAATGAAGTGCACTCTAGTGACACTAAAAACACTGCATCTGCTATGCATGTCTGTGAGAACACTGTGGATACAATCAGCGTTTTGTCTGGAGACGCCCCAGTTAGCCTTTACCTGCACTGCTTAGTCGGAGAGTGCCGATGGCAGCAGCATTTTGATCAGGGAGCTTCCGATGCAGCAGATCGTGGACATAGGAAGTGACAGCATCAGTAATAGAGACTGAGGACTACTAAACTCTGCAGCAAAGTGATGAGGAGTTGGATTTCTGCTGACACAGGGAAGAGGGTTGGATCAAATGTCAAGGAACGCATTAATTCTCCTGTTTTTTCTTTTTTTGTTTTTTTTCCCCCCGTGGGCCTGCACAAAGTAAGACTGCATGAATATGAAGGAAAAAGGTCTTGTCTGTGTGTGTGTGTGTGTGTGTGTGTGTGTTAGTGTGCCACTGAATGTGCCCCACAAACTATCTACATGTTCTCAGATATGCTAAATGTCACAGAAAGCGCGTCTGTACATTATCAGGAGTTAAACTGTATTATCATCTTTTCATTAACTGATGATATTAAATGTCACTCAGTGTTATCTTCCACATCGCCTTGTCTGCACAACTCACTTTCTCTGTATAATGAGAGCTTTGTTCAGCCTAACTTCTCTTATTGACTGAAGCCAGTGGTCGATTTAACCATCGATTTTACATGCAATTTGAAGAGAGTTTGTTGCATTCTGTCTGCAGACGAATTTGGTCAAGTGATGGTCGATAATCAGTGGCCAGAGATCAAGTCACATCCCTTCTCACGTGCCGAGCATTACGGCCGCCGTACTGGATCACAGTCTGTCAGGCTTGACGACAACATGGTGCTTTCTGTCGTGCTTGAAGGTTAGAGCTTACTGAGTGTCGCCTACTAAAATCCCAGCCTCGTGTGCTGCACCACGCAGCTGCCATGACGAGGGCAGATGTACATTGTGGTTGTCTAAAACACATGGCCTTGGTCCCTTTTGGAGTGCACTCTATTAGTCTGAAAACTGGTTGTGTCCTCCTGCTTTAGACACTATTAGGCTTAGATTGGTGTTCTTTGAGTTCAAATAGCTAAAGTGGCTGTGGCCTTTTCTAGACTATTATTTAGAGGAATGGTGACCTTATTAAAGAGTACAGCTAGTATAATTTGGGTTTTCATCAGATGTGTGCTTTAGTGTTGTGTGGAGAAAGGCTGTAAAGTTGTTGTAGTACATGTGCATGCAGAACAAAAAATAAAAACCCAAAACAAGACTAAATATGATTTATTTGGCAGGTCAATTGCAGTTACTCAAACATCAACCTTAAAGTTGATGTAAATCATTTTTTAGAGGAATTAAATTGAAGCAAATATGTTGTCCTCATAAATATACATTTAATATTGTGTAATTATGTCTACCAACAAATTTATGTATGCTAATGAACTTAATGAATTAAAAATACATGTGAGCGGTTTCCAGTTTGTCATCTTGCCCCACCATCTTTAATGCAGTGGCTGAGATGAACATCGCCGTTCCGCCTAATTGACTTTTATGTATATAGTCCTATACATAGCACACCAAAAGTGCAGGAAAAGAGAACTTAGAGATGTTTGTTTGCCATGGAGGCAAATTTAATTTGTGTCTGCAACTTTTAACTCAAGATAAGAAGGATCATACCTATGTTTCATCATCTGCAAAGGGGTCCCCTTCACCAAGGAAGGGAAAACACAAAGAAGACAATGCAATTAATGCTGTAACTCTTACTCCTCACCTCAAGCTGTATCTCCTTAACTGAAGCCAAGGTTCCAATACAAAAAAATGTGCATAAATTCTGATATTGTCTAGAAATGCCAACTTCCTGTCTCTGGACAGCTGGTTGAACCACAACAACAGCTGGTTATAAGCTAACATTATGCCAATTTTAGGCTCGAGTGTCCTAAAGATCACATTTCCCTCTGATAACCAGTGTGATTACGTTAAGAGTCCAGAAATGTTACATGGATTTCAAAGAAAGTTCCAGTAATTCTGGCTAACAGTGGCTAACAGCTGCTAACAGCAGCAAAAACAGCAGTGCTTCCACACAAAAACGTTCAGGATATTCTCAACTACTCACCTCTGTCTTGCTGTCATTGAACAGTTTCACTGACTCATTGATTTGCATCATACTGGTTCCATAACGTTTTACGGAGTAAACAGATCTGGTCACATATTGACAGCTGAGGTAAACAGTACTGACAGCCCACCCTCACTACAGATGAATGACAGCCAAAGTGGTCTGTCATACAGCAGCCACTGTAACTACGATTAAGAGAGGTAAGAAAACAGATTTTACTTGATTGCGTCTAGTGGTGAGATTTTACACACTGTACCTTTAATTTCCACCCACCATAAATTACAACCAAATTTAGATAAAGCAGAGATATTGTTTTTTGTTTTTTTTAAAAAATTCATACTACATAAGCCACCATGTGACTATGGCTACCACCGACTAAAAGACCACCCTTCTGGTAACACAACTAAAGGTTAGGCTCGTTATGGGACTAAGCATAACATGCTCATAGAGCTGGAGTTGTATCAAGTCACTTGAGTTGTTTTTGTAGCTGATATCTGTACCTAATGTTCCCAAAGAACATTTCAAACACCCGTTTAAGATTCCGATTCACAAGGTCCCGAATTGATTTGATCTATGATTCGATTCAATTCGATTTAAATCTGGGAAATTTTGCCTCAGACAGTCAGAAATATTATAATTCAGATCAGTAGATTTACATATTTTTGTATCTATAAAAAGGAAGCTGACACTCGCAAGACTTTATCAAAGGTGTGAGCATCACAGCAGATGCCTTTGTGTCAAAGTAGCTGAAGATAAAACACAGAAAAACATGAAGGTGATTTTCCTGGCCTCGGATTTTATAAAAATATTCTGCAGTAGATCAAAAACGAAAGAAAATCATTAATCAACATATGAACATTACCTCTGAAGTTACAGCGGTTTTATTACAGTTTTGCATTTAGAAAGCTGTGCATGAAGTGTGGTGGAAGCAAAACAGCAAAAGTCAGGGAATTCATGACGATGTTTATGTGAAGCGTAGTTTGGATCTTCTTTTGCTGCTGGTTCGGTCAATAATGTTTGGAGAGAGATAAAACTAACAGCTTTAGAATCGCAAAAAGGGCGTAAACACAAAGCTGTCGGCTTTCAGCCCCGACCGTGTCCGTGCCGTCGGGTGAGAAAGGCGACATCTCACTGATTCTGATCCGTCGGCGGGTCCGCGCTTTGTGTTTACATCTTTGTGCAGAATCTGTGTACCTGCTCTCATTTGCTGTTTTAGCTGCTTGGTGGTTCTTGAAATTTTGTGAGGTTTAACCTGAGATTCTGGCGTTTCGGGCAAAATAAATTAATATTAAAAAAATCTATTCAGGATTTTAATGAATCTATATCAAGTTATCCAAGCCAGAATCGATTTTAATCGATAAATCGGTAATCAAAACCCACCCCTAGTACTTATAAGTAGAGCAGGGCGATATGGCCAAAAATATTTATCATGATATATATTTGAAAATTTGCGATACTCCGGCTTCCTCCCACCGTCCAAAGACATGCAGCTTGTGGGGATAGGTTAATTGGATAATCCAAATTGTCACTAGGTGTGAATGTTCGAATGAATGTGAGTGCGAATGGTTGTCTGTCTCTGTGTGTTAGCCCTGCGACAGACTGGCGACCTGTCCAGGGTGTACCCTGCCTCTCGCCCTATGACAGCTGGGATAGGCCCCCGCGACCCTGAAAAGGATAAGCGGAAGCGAATGGATGGATGGATGGATGGATTTAACTGATGATATAATTGATGCGAGACAAAATACAACTTTACTAGCGCGGGAATGTCCCGCCAATTTCCGCAGGTGAGGTCACTGAGGCAGTTAAACAACTCCTTGGTGGCAGAGCCCCTGGTGTTGATGAGTTCCGCCCCGAGTTCCTGAAGGCTCTGGACGTTGTAGGGCTGTCCTGGTTGACACGCCTCTACAATGTTGCGTGGAGATCAGGGGCAGTACCCCTGGACTGGCAGACCGGGGTGGTGGTCCCCATCTTTAAGAAGGGGAGCCGGAGGGTGTGTTCCAACTACACGGGGATCACACTCCTCAGCCTCCCTGGGAAAGTCTATGCCAGGGTGCTGGAAAGGAGAGTTCGTCCGCTAGTCGAACCTCGGATACAGGAGGAACAATGCGGTTTTCGTCCTGGTCGCGGAACACTGGACCAGCTCTTTATCCTCTCCAGGATACTTGAGGGTGCATGGGAGTTTGCCCAACCAGTCTACATGTGTTTTGTGGACTTGGAGAAGGCATTCGACCGTGTCCCTCGGGGTGTCCTGTGGGAGGTGCTGCGGGAGTATGGGGTGTCTGGCCCATTGCTACGGGCCATTCGATCCCTATACAACCGTTGCAAGAGCTTGGTTCGCATTGCCGGCAATAAGTCGGACTCGTTCCCGGTGGGTGATGGGCTCCGCCAGGGCTGCCCTTTGTCCCGGTTCTGTTCATAATTTTTATGGACAGGATTTCTAGGCGCAGCCAAGTGGCGGAGGGCTTTCGCTTTGGTGGCCTCAGAATCTCATCTCTGATTTTTGCGGATGATGTGGTTCTGTTGGCTTCATCGGGTGAGGGCCTCCAGCTCGCACTGGAACGGTTCGCAGCCGAGTGTGAAGCAGCGGGAATGAGGATCAGCACCTCCAAATCTGAGGCCATGGTTCTCAGCCGGAAAAGGGTGGAGTGCCCACTCCGGGTCGGGGATGAGTTCCTGCCCCAAGTGGAGGAGTTCAAGTATCTCGGGGTCTTGTTCGCGAGTGATGGGAGAAGGGAGCCGGAGATCGACAGACGGATTGGTGCATGTTCTACAAAAAAAATGTGCTTTGTTGTGTATCTGACAGACAAACACCAAACCAGTTCCACATCACTGAAGTGGCACCATTTTTACAAACCAATTCTTGTTCATCCGCTTCACTCAACAATCCGCTTTCCCCCTTCTCATTCTCCATTGCCGTGGTGCTTTTTCGGCCATGTGCATATGAAAACAAAGGCACTGCGCATGCGCGTTTTACCCACATTCTATCGCGATATTTCATTTTCTTATCGTTGCCTAACATTGTACCGGTATTACCGTGAACGGTATAATATGGCCCAGCCCTACTTATAAGCTTTATCAACAGTGGCAACAATTCTACTTTTTTAAAATGAAGTGTTATAAACATGATCTTATTATGTATGCAATTTCATGGTGCATAGTCACCACTTGGCTTAGAGAAATTTGCCACACAAAACAGCTACTGCGACATGTGAGTAATTGTCTCAACCTGGCCACGCCTTTTATAAAATGTGGCTGCATGAGGAAACCATGAAGGAAGCTCTTGGTGCATGTGCATTAGAGAGAGAATGTAAGACCTGCTGGTTGAACTGGCATACTTCCTGTTTGCTTTACACACATGAGCAGGATCATAAAGAAAAGTCATAACGCAGCTTTAGACGATCCAAATGCTACTGAACTCGTAAAAGGGTCACTGAATCACAGAGGGATGCCTTTTCCATTACATTTAGTCATCTGAGCCTTTGTCAATATGATGATATTAAGTGCAGCTTTTAACGTTAATTATAGTTTTTAAGTCTGAAAATGTGGAAAGTGCATTTCATCGAGCCCAAAAATGTCAAGTCCAAACCCCTGAGATATTAGACAAGTTGCTGCTCTCTTTGGTGCCTTTTTGTATTGCTGTGTCTCGCTGTCAGCTGTGTAAACCGGGCTAACGTGTCAGAAATTCAGGGCTTTTATTGATGCTTTTCCCGGATGAATTCAGTCTATACATCACTGGAGGCTAGCGGTGCATCTATTCATAACATGTCTGTTACCCAGCGTTCTCGGGCAGTAATCAACATGAGTGTTAGAAATTAGATGTAGCACCATCCAAAACGATTGTCCTGACTTCATAAAGCTTCACATCAACACTCAGAAACATCCTAAAGGTCATTGTTTTTAGGATCTGACGTGTTTTGTTGTGTTTTTTTTCTCTCGGAGGCACACAGTGTGGTATTTGTTCCATTCTCCTCCTCCACCTCGCCTCAGTTTTCCACCCCAACACTTGTCAGTCATTTTGATGTACTGCTGTCTACCTCTAGCTCGGGGCTATTAATCGACAAAAAAAAGAAAGAAAAGAAAACAGAGATGTTCAGTGTATTTTTTTTGTTTTTAACATGTACACTCAGTCACGTGTTCCTCCTTGCTGCTTTATCTTGTTGTTGTTGTGACCTTTCTGTGCTTGGCAGCTGGAACAACAGCAAACACGCATATAGACGCGTGACTTATGATATAAAACACGATCTGATATTTAAATACGGGAGTTGGTGCGTTTTTTAGCTTTGTGAGAAGGAAGAAAGAAACTGCTTTATCCACAGGACTCCTAATCAGTCAAAATGTATTGCTTCACATATCAGATCAATGTACGGAGGTCGAATGTCACCTAGTGAAATTGGTGAAAGTGAGCCTCCGGGCCATGGGCACCAGCTAATGAAATTTTGATGCAGCTTTATTTAGAACTATTTTAGAGGATTACATTCCAGGCTCCATTTCCAACTTCAAAGATGAGCTTTCACCACCGCTGGGGGTAGCGAGCCTAACGTCACCGCTTCTTGCGATAGGAAAGTTCCACACAGTTTTGTGCTCGAGTTCTGTCATTCAGAATGCTTTCAAGTGATCGCTTCTAATCTGACTCATTTTAGTTTTCACTCATTTCCCGCTTTGCTTTGTTAATCCATGAAGTGGGATGCGCAGCGGACTTGTGTGTGGCTCTCTCGATTAGATTAGATTAGATTAGATTAGATTAGCGCTTTCATCACTCAGGGCCAGATGAGCGATAGACAGACAGAGAGGGATGGAGTGACTGGAGTGGTGGTGGGTTTTAAAGAACTGCCAGCTATGCCACAGAATAAACACTTCACTATGTACAATGTGTATATTTGATGCTGATGATTCTGCTAATATGCAGTAATATCCCAGAACTAATGTAACTGGTTGTATTTTTTGGTTGTCTTAGTGTGCTGGGTGTGTATAGATAGAAGCTCTGTTAACTCAAGTCTGCCACATCTGATCTTTCTGTTGGTTTACAAGTCACCCCAGGTGGCACATTTTCTGGAAGAGGAAGGCAGGGCATTGATATAAATAAATATGATAGCAATCATTTGGAAACCACACGGTCACCAACTTGTTTTCTTCAAATGAGAAGTGGAGTTATCAGCTAATGCTAGCTAGCTTGATTAACAAGGTGTATCAATGATACCTGCAAATTGGAGCTTTTTCCTTCCTTCAACTGGTCCCTTTTGGGGTCACCACAGCCAATCATCTGCCTCCACCTCACCCTATTCCTTACAGCCTTCTCTGCCACACCAACCCTCTGCATGTCCTCCATCATTACATCCATGAACTTTCTCTTCGATCTTCCTTTTTTCTTTCTGCCTGGCAGCTTCTTTTTCAGCAACCTGTGTTCACAACGTACGGGACTGTTGTTAACATCTTGGTGTAGAAATCCCAGCACACCTCCAGGGGCAGCTAAAGGGGGACAGACACAATATTACACAGATGGTCATAATGTTATGTCTGATCAGTGTATGTTGTAGTGCAGTGTAAGTAAACGACACCAACAATGGCTTTTGTAGTGCCGTTACACTAAAGTTGAAGTAACAAGATAAAAACTGTACAGAGTACTTAATATTTTCTCATTTTAAACAAGTCATGGGAAAGTAAGTATTCAACTTAGTTGAATATACTTGAACACAAGTCTCATTTGCTTGTTAAAATCAAGAAAACTTAAAAAAAAAAGGGTGCTTAGATGCTGTATTAGTTTGGGTCCAGTGTTGTGTCCATTTGCTTATAATTGTAATACTTGATTAAAAAAAAACCTCATGGTGGCTAAAGTGCTGAGGAGCGATATCTCTGCTACAGCGATAGTTTAAAATGAGTGACAGCAGCAAACGTCATACACCTTCCTTACTTCTCTTGACGATTTCTTCCTTTTCCCCCCTTCTTTCTCTCTTTACCTCCTTGGTGGATGGATAGCTTGCAGCTTAGCTGGGTGCAGCAACTGGCGCCCGAGGAGATTGCTGACCTGGGGTGAATGCCTAAGAAGAGTCAAATTAAGGTTTTATTCCATTACTCACATGGAAACACCAGCAGCGACAGCAGTTCTCAATGTCATCCAGAGGGTAAATGCTACTTAATCGGGGTGGGGGGGACAAAAATGTGCACAGCCACATCCCTGTGTAGCACGGCCGTACAAATTTACATATGGAGGGGTTGTTTTTTTCCGTTACTATTAGAATTTTTTGTGATGTGTGCAGCAGCTCTCTATTATGTCATGCAGACAGGCCGGGCCAGCGGTAGCCAGCGAGCAGCAGAGAGAGCACCTCTGGGTGGTTGGATGTGTTTTGTTGAGCACGGTAATTCAGTCTCCCTCTGCTTCAAAGAGACAATGCTTCTGTGACCGTGCAGCCTTTTTCTGTCTAGGCTTTTATCCTTGTGGCCCATATTACTCCATATCTTATATAAGGACAGATTATAGGAAATAAATAAATAACTAAGACAAAACACTCGTCCAGACAAAAGGGCTTCAAACAGCCAGCAGTTTGGAGCCAGATATGCAGCTTGTACGCCTATCTTCCTCTGAAGTTGCATCTAACTCAATTTGCTGACTGCTGTGACATTTTTGTGATCATGGAAAAGTGCAGCAGCTGAATTTATTGTCGCCGGGCCTCTGTTTTTTATTTATTTATTTATTTTTTGATGAATGCGCATCGAGCGCATCCTTTTCCGGCAGCAGGCATTAAAACTTGAATGATCTCATTTATTTTTTTTCCGCTCTCTGAAGCCGACAGACCGACAATGGCATCTGCACTGAGGACGGCATCGAGGATTCAAAGCTGTTAAAACAGAGGGCTTTGCTTTATGACTGTAGAATGGAGCAAGGTGTGTCATAAATGTAGGGATCATTTGCTCGTAAAAATAGCATAACTGTCGTATGTACCTAAGTGGGAATTTCACACGAGAACGGATGTTACTCATCCAAACTAGAACATTTTCATATATGGCATGGCAATAAAACAGTCCATTATGTTATGTTAAGCTGATCTTCATAACAGAGGACTTCATTTAGAGGCCACTCATACTCATGCACTGTGTCCCCTTTGCAGTCATCCACTCGTAGAGCAAAATGTGTGAGTCACACATAACAAGCTTACCAACTTTAGGTACTGTAGAGCACTAACATGACTGCGTGACACTGACCTCCATCATCTTCATCGAGACTTGATTGTGTAATATCTTTATACTTTCCACAACAACATACATATATGAGCATAGGAACCAAAAATTGGCCTTACCTAATGGTCACATGTCTGATCACCACTTTGATGAGATAGGATATGCAGCCTGTGTGGTTGCTGGCAGACTTTCATACGAGCTTGAATTTACAGGTCTCTGCAATGTGTGAGGAGCAGGTTTAGTGGTCTCAGAGCGCTCTAACTAAACGCTACGAGCTTTAGTTGACTGGGAGGTAACCCCAGTGTGGTAACTACAATTTATGGCTTATAACAGGCACAGTAAATTCTTCCATGTCGCTATTCAAGCAAATATCAGAAAAACATTAAAACACTACAATATCTCTAGTGTCTAGCGGCATGGCTCTTCAACCTGCACATGCAAAGCAAGCAACTAGATCACTTGAATATGACTGAATTAAAACCATCGTAACGGGTCCACGCTGTTTTCGTTGAAGCCTTATGTGCCGCTTTACATGACTGCATTTGTAAAAGAAGCCAGGATCACACAGAAAGCTGTCAGTGGCATCACAAAGAGGTTTACAGGTGGAATCCTTTTGACTTAAAAAAGCACTCCAGCCTCCCACCTCTGCACCCAGCTATGACTAGAAAAGAAAAGTTTGACATGCATTAGAAAAGGTGTGGACAAATCATAGCTTTTAGACATGTTCAGGGAACGCGTGGGTATTGTGACAAAGGGAAGAAGGTCCCAGTTGTGCTCATTTTACAAAGGGTTCACAGGAAGGTAGAAATGACACGCTCATCAGCGTCCTACACGGCTCCAGCTCCACTTACTCCACTGTGGAGTCTGTTTTTTTTTTTCTTCCTCTTTCAGGCTTGAAGTAGTGCAGCTGAAGTATCCTGGAAGGAAGGCAGTGAGGACTGGATGAGTTTTCCTAGTTTGCCAGATTTGTCCCTAAATATTCCACAAATCTCACAAATCTGTAGCCAAACGTTCTTTAGTTTGTCGTATATATATCAAACATGTTTGGGCACACTCAGGAATAAAATTTGCACTAATGCTATAGTCACAGTGCGGAAAGTACTGTGCAGTGCAGTTTAAATGTGGATTTAAGGATTTTTCTGCAGGCCAGGCTGCCTGTTTCTAGTTTTTGTAGGAAACTAAGCTAACTAGCAACTGTTGTTAAATTTATATAGGAAACACAATTAAGCCAGCAGTCATGAGAGTGATATCAGCCTTTGTCATATTCCCTGAAAGGTTAAATTGTAATTTAAAATGTTGTAACATTTCAAAATATAGACGAGCAGTAAAACGAGAGACATGAAGTTGTTGCCACCTGTTGTAGGCGCTACCAAGAGAGTAAGGCCTGACGCTTTCCCCTGGTGTTTTGTGATGTATGCACTTTAGAAAAATTGCATGGTTATGAAATCCTTTTGCCCCCCAAACATGTGCATCTTCACTCACAGACATACATGCTCACATATATATGCATCCAGATATCGCCTAGTTTCACGTTCCACTGGAGCATCTCTAAATGATTTCTGACAAATCTAGCCAGTGGTACAGAGGCATCTTAAAATAAACTGCCCTTTTTCCTCCATCTCCTCCTGACTGCTGCTGAATTCCAATCACATCTCCCTCCCCTTTTTTTTCCTGAGCTCTGTTGCCTGAGGTTGGGCCTGTGACTCATCATAAAGGAAGGAGAGAATTAGATAATGTGTTGGCACACCGAAGACAATGCACACAGCACGCATGGAAAGGAATATGAGAGCAAAGGAATAAGGTCAAGTTCAATCACTGAATGCACACGAGGTGAGCCTGCTGTGAGCACAATCGTATTAAGGAGGGAATAATAGTAGTTGTGTACAAAGACGGCCAGAGTGCAGGTAGGCTTATTCAGTAAGTCAGAAATTAATTAGCTGTTGCATTTTAATATGTGATTTCCTTTTCACCTCCTATAAAGGTTAATAATCCAAGTGTCAAGTAAATAAATTATAGCTATAATTTATTAATATTGTAATAAATTATGAATTCCTTTGCTCGTAATTGCAAGCTACCTGAAAGGATAATGATTGTTTGCATGACACAATTAAAAATAAAGTGCAAGGGAAAATATAGGGAAACGTAGGGAGCATCCTCATTGCATCCTAGTCTTTATAAAGACATATCGTTCTCCCAATAGATCATAATGCAAGATGAGCTCATTTCCTATTTCCTCCAGTAATGCTACATTGTCTCTTCCTGCATCTCCTTCATTATTTGATTGCTGTAAATTGCACAAATTAAATCAGTCAAGGTGGAAAATACGATCCATCTCATTTGATTTTGATGGCATGCAGGGCGCAGTGCATATTATGCTGGAGTACACTGTAAATAAGAATGGAATACCTTTAATAAGACATGTTACAAGAGAGGTAGGTCAGCATTTCCCAGCTGTCAAAGCAAATCTTCAGTTCGGTGAGCTCTGTTGCTGAAAAATAGAAGCTATTTGCAAGCAGCGCCACGACTGTATCGGCGCGACGAACGTTTGACATTCATCAAACATGAGCTGGATATAAATGAATTCCCAGCTCTGCTCAATGTAAACTTTGTGAACTGCACATTATAGTCCTGTGCATTCTTTTAAAGATGTTAATAACAAATCTGCCCCACTGAGCTTCATACCTGTTTTTTTTTTTTACCCAGTTCCAAAGATTTTAGCTTGACCTTACCCAGGAATATCTATGCATCTGATCCACAACCCAGCAACTGCAAACACGTAAATTTAATTCTAATCAAATGTAATTCACAGCCCTGACCTGTTAGCTATGAGCTGTCTGCAGTCTGATTGCAGCTGGTGATGTGTTTACAGTCTTACCGTGGTGATTAAGTGCTGGATCGGCTGTTCTCCTCCAGCCGCTGCTAAATTAAAATGGGGACGAGAGATGGGGCCTGTCATCACCAGCTTTAGCACCTCGCACGCAAGAGAGGGAATGTGCCACAGAGTCAGCAGAAACTCACCTGTTATGTTTACAGTAAATTAGTACCATTGCTTTGAAGTTGCTGAAATCAGGAAAATGCACAGGATTTCCACAGTAAATTGCCAAACCGCCTTCTCCCCATAGCAATTGTCCCATCATATCATATAACAATTACTATTGGAGGCCTGGCAGGTCTGTCAGGCTAACGTAGAGCTGCAATGACAACAGAAAGAAGTTGTCAACATTAAAAAAATGCAGCTTTGCCTTGTTTATTTACACTAATATATTAAGAACAGTTTAGATAAAGATGGCAAGCTAAATTATTTTCTCAAAGTTTTCCTCGTGGATGAAAAAATACATATTCCAGCAGATTATACTGATTTTTACTGTGCTTGGCTTCTGAAATTGATGCTCTGCCAATCTGTTTTTGATGTGGTCCCTGACAATGGTACTGAGAAATGCATGAATCCTATTTAAAGTACACGAAAAACAACGATTGGGCACTTCCACAGAACTCAAGCTGTAATGATCTTTATTCAACTTGATGTACAGCAAGCAACTGTATCCACAGAGAGAGGAAAGCTGCCCTAGAATTTATCATGCTAAGAAAATGGAAAGGTCAGACCAGGCTGTCTGCTCATTTTACTAATCAGTGGTCCCAAACAGCGGTTAGTCTTGAGGAAGCAAAAATGACTCATGGCATTCAGTGTCCTCGCTTTCTTGCAGCTTTCACCCTGACAGAAAATGTGTTAAGCAGATATCTTCATTCATTCCATGTATGTGTTTCTTGTTCCCTTGTTCACAGTGAAAACCACTATTGTTCACCATGTGATGAAATAAAATTAAATAAGATAGAAAGGATTCAACAAAAACAGCAGCTTCCGCTACAGACCGGTTTCCTAACGAATGTTTTGCACTCATTCTTTTTGCATCTCTTACACTTTAAGACACAAAAACAACTCCGAAACTTCAGCTCATTATTTGCCTCTATTTTTTGACCCCTGTGTGTGGCTGTGTTACTGATGTCACTTGAAAAGCTGTGTACGTGTAAAAAGGAATTTTGGATATCTGAACATTGAACCCACGCCTTTCTGAAACCGCTTTCGTCATCGCCTCCACTCTTCTGTGAAGATGAAATGTTGGTTTAGGGATTTGTTCCCACTTTGACTCTCGTTAGTGATGTCCTACACTAATGTGTGGTAATAGTACCTGGCTCACGTTGAATGATCCACTCTGTCCCAGAGGTGTTCATGGAGTTGGGCTGCTTCCATAGTAACTGCACTATTTCCAATGCTTCAAATTGGTTCACTAATTCAGATAGGTGTGGCCTTACGCCCATTGTTGGTTGTTTAGGCCATCTCAGAAATATCAACCAGTCCAAGAAGTGTTAACAGGATTAAGAACAGGGGCACAACAACAATGAGATTGTCTGCTGAACAGACATCTGATTTTCTCCAGCTTGAAGGTACTTGGAAAGCTGTTTCCTTACTATGAAGATGTTTTTGTTTTGAAGCTAGAAATGCTTCTTTTCCCACTAAAACAAAAATAAGAACCAAAGCTGTCTAAAAGGCTGTTTCCCGTGAGTGGAAATAAGAAGCCCCACCAATAACTGTCAGTAAAAAGTGTCCCAGAGCTGAAATGCACAAATACAGTGTGTGTCCACATAGTTCTTACCGTGTAGAGTGGACGCATCCATTAAGAGCATGTCACATAATAAAGGGGGAATCAAAGAATGCACTGCAGCTGTCTACAGTTGCAGTTATATAACTGAAAAGTGACCATACCACCCCACACCATAAATGGGTATACACACACACACACACACACACACACACACACACACACACACACACACACAGGCAATGTGTCACTGATGGTTGCTTTAACAAGCCATGATAAATGATGTCTTCTCTGACCCCACAGAGAGGTGCGAGAACCAGAAGCTAAAAGCAGGGAAGTGAAAACCAACACGCCTTTTATGACCGCTGCTGGAGCATTGTTACCTTAAAGTTCATGTGTTATATAATGGCTTTGAAAGACTTTGACAGCTGTCCTCAGAGCGATGAGGACACAGAGGTCCGCTTCTATTTTTTTAAACTCACTAATAAAATCATTTGCACTAAGCAGCAGCATTTCTACTGTATTAACTAGCAGGGCTAGCTTAAACTAGCTATCTAATTGGGTTTGCAGTGCTATCTATTAGGATTGCTCTGTGAGATCCACCCTATCTGGCTCCCAGTGCATCCAACCAATGTGAAACACGCAACTATGGAGCTGTGAGTTTGACATCGCAGTTTGTTAAGTTGGCCTGTTTACCAAATTTTACAATGATGTAATTTTTTAAGAAAGGAAGGCAGCAGTCTGCTATTCTTTTTCTTCATTCTTATAGGTTTCCCTTTTACATTTTTCTTTCCGAGTCTATCCGATCGTCGTTGATCGCTTCCCAACAGCTTTGCTTCTTTTCTAAAACTACTATGAGTTCTGTGAATCTGCCTGCTAGTTCCTATGGTAGAAAATGGTCTTTATACAGATCACACCATGAAAGCGGCCTAAAGTTTGTCATCCAGAGGTTGTCTTCTGTTGCCATATGTGTGTGTAACGTGACGGGAGGAAATAATTGGCTTTAGAGGACCCACCTGTAAGGAAGAGCTCCTATTTTCAGCAGATGAACCTATTCTGCTCCTCATCATTTGATATGCTTACCTGACTTTATGTGTGAAGAGGTGTTTTCCTTCCTTATAGCTGTAATATTTCAGTGTTTTAATAATAGATTCCTAATTAGCCTGCTTGAACTGGCAGTGGGGGCGTCTGTTGGTGCTGAAAACAAGGTAACATAGTATGTTTGTTTTTGATTGGCGCCGTTGGGAGTTTCTGTGTTAATGAGACACACGCATCTGCACGTTCCTACTTTGTTTGCAAGTGAGTGAAGGGAATAAGACTACTCAACATCTGCTGTAGAAAACTTCTGCAGCTGCTTCGCAACAAAACGTTTCCCTCGGAAGCCAGATTTTGATTTGGCTGCAGGAGGCATCTGCTGGATATAACCAGGTCTAGAATTTGGTGCTAATCTATGTTTTGATGTTTTTCCCTAATCAGTGTATTTGAACCCACCTCAGACATGCTCAGACAGGATAAACCCTAACTGATATGATATGGAAAATAATTTGGGTTTGCTTGTGAGTACGACCGAGTTTCATTAGATCAAGTTATAGCTGCGGCTGTCAGGGGAGATAGCGCTGTTGTCCTTGGAGACAGCTTATAAACGCAGGTCCTGGTCTCACTGAATGATAGTAATGTGGTCCCTGCCATCTGTCTCAGGGTCAGTGTTGTTCACAGGAGATGGAAACATGCAAGAGCCAAGCAGTCATGACCCATACACATCACCCTTTTACACAGATACTATCAAATCTAATACCGTCAGAGCTTTAGCTTATGTAAACTCTTTGTCAAAGGATCAACACAGCATCAAGAGTTTTGGTGGTGAGAGGTTCTGGTGCTTTTAATCATTTGATAGATGTGTTCTCTTTAATTGTATAAGTGGAAACTGTCTTTCAGATGACCTTTTCCAGATATTGAGGTGGTTGGACTGATCTATATACCAATAGTTGCCATACCAACGCTGGTATATGTATCGGATCAATCCTAGCGCAATAGGATCGATAATTTGTTTCTATCCTCTAAGTTCAGTATGTATCCCACTGAACTGTGTTAAATAAGTGACTGTTTTGGAAATGAAAACACAGTGCTCTCCCCTCCATAATGTGCCTCTATAGGTTGAAAGTAGGGATGCACCGATACCGATACTGGTATCGGGGCCGATACTGTAAAATGTGTGTACTCATACTCGTAAAAGTTAACCGATACCATGAACCAATACTAACTTATTTCATTAATCAGAGGGTGGCTTGTCATTTTTGTTGTAGTTTTTTTAGATTGGCCACTAGGGGGACATCCCGCGCTAAACAGGCACAGGGTTAGACGAGTCAGACTGGCAGCTCCAGATAAAAAAGAGAAACTGGAGGCTGCTGTAGCTAGGCTAAACAAAATGTCAGCAGTGTGGACCGGAACAGCCAACTTTAACTCAGGCTTTGGAAAAGCGATGAAAAATGTCAAGAGAAAATCCACGGGCAGTTAAAATAACAGAGGCTCTGACTCATTTTATCGCTCTGGATGACCAGCCAATGCCAGTTGTGGAAAACATAGGATTCTTCTCAGCATTGTCGAGCTGCGATATGAAATTCCCAGCCGCCCACACATCAGGGAGATAATGGTGCCAAAACTTTCTAAAGAGGTAAAGATAAGCAGTGTGTGCGCGATGTCAGTCCTTGGTTTAACGGCACAGTGGACTGATGATCCACGTGCAGATGGGGAGTTTGTTCGTCAATGCCAAATACTTTCGTTATTTTGTTTGTTTACAATATGGACACTCTGCAACAATTTAAAAGTTTATTTTATTCTCAAACCTAATTTGTATTTATTTTATTCCAAACAGAAGTGTTTATTTATTATTCCGAAAGCTCGAGACAGTGCCAATAGTTCAGTGATATTTTGTTAAATTACAATGTGGAGACTCTGCAATAATTTAACAGAAGTGCTTATTTTTCACTTGAAATTTTTTTGTGGTCATTTTTATTAAGATATTATTTATTATCGGCAGAGAATAAAATAAAACCTGTCTTCCAATTCATTGCATTTGTGTGTGTGTGTGGTAGAAGTATCGGTTTTTGTACTCTGTATCGGCAAGTACTCAGATCCAAGTATCGGTATCGTATCGGTTTGAAAAAATTGGTATCGTTGCATCCCTAGTTGAAAGTATCGATATCAACAATACTGGCTCCTAAACATGGAACATTTTACCTTGCATTTCCTTTTTAATAGGATTTCCATTGCACAAAGCTAAATAGATTGAAAATTCCATATAGAGGAGTAGTCCAGTAGCTACGCGTAAACAGGCCACAGTCGACCGGGTGAACGTTAACTGTGCACTTTCATCTTACAAGCACTCAGTAAAACAGTGCTGAAACCATATAGAAGACTAATTTAGACCACGCTGAAGAATAATACTGAGAGTCATTCTAAAGATTTAAATTTCATATTTGAAACTTTTAGAGATAGAAAGAAGGCAATGCCAAAACTAGTCACAAGCTGTGTAATAGTCTGTTTCATAGTTAGACACTGTTTACACAACCAGACCACCTTCGTCATCTACTACTGTAATTACAGTATGTGGCTGTGAGGTGAGTCACATCAGATTACGTTTCAGCTGATAGATGAAAACATTGTATTGTTGCCAGTGCACTGATTAATCAGAGGAGAAAATAAAGCAAGCATTCTGTCTTTTTACAAGTTGGGAAGAGTTCAGGTCGTCCATTCAATCATAGCCGTTTGTGAGAAAACAGCACATTCAGCTTTGTTTGGCAGACACCAACTGGACTGTTATCTTTTGGGGGGGGGGGGGGTGTTAAGCTCTATCTGAATAAATGGGTATAGAGCAGGTAGTTCGATATATGGCAGATAGACTCTGCTACGCTCTATATTTCAAAGATAATTAAAGCTAAAACTGATAGGAGACACGAAGGAAAATACAGGCAGTCTTCTCAGGAGTTTAGTCATGTTGGAAATGAATTTAGTGAGCCAGAGATTTCTTACCATCCATAAAAGGTGCAAAAAAAAAGAGAGGCGCCTCCTTCGTCTGGCCCTCTTATCCTTGACATGTGTGACTTTCAAAACTAACACAGAGTCCAATGTTGTCATCCCACTTGCATAATATCCACTCGCAGGCTGAAAGCCCAAGGACACTGGACCACAGTTATCATGAAAGGTCATTTAGTGTAGAGGAGCCCAATGCACCCACTCTGCTGCATACATAATTCACAGGAATGAGCTCAGGGGTAAATATATTCTCTTTGTTTGCAGGCTAGCTGTTGTATAACTCATTCAAGACTTTTTTTTTTTAAATGCATGAAAATTATTATTATTTTTTACTGTTGTTATAGTCATCAGAATCAAATGAGCAAATGGGTAAACATTGGAGCCATACAGCCTTACTCACAGCGTGAAAGGCTTTTAAAGCTCTCAGTTTCCTCCTCATGGTGTTCCCACTGACAAAGATTATATGACTGAACCCTGCCTTTGGATCATGTTTGATGACTCATATTTGAGGGAAACATATATTTAGCCATTAAATAACCACAGTAAGCATACCTGAAACAGTTCTAATGTTCTAGAAGTTGGAAACAATGTACTCAAAGTGGCACGCCTAAGAAGTGAATAAATGCAATTATGCCTTGAAGAAACAGTCGTTAAAATCAGAAGCCCGGTAAATTGTATCAAGGCTGTGACGCTCAGTAGGAAACAACACAAATGCTAATTTAATGTGTCCGTGTGTTTCATATTGATTAGTCACAAATTATTCAGTGATTCTCGTCGCTAACGAAGACTCGTCTCTTGGCTGTGTACCTGTGAGCAGTCACCCGGAGTGAGCGTGCGAACGTAGAATGACACCAAGGGTTCCTCGCAGCTTCGACTTGAGGTGTGAGTGAGAGGAAAGCCGAACATAACACGAGCGACAGTGGGGAAATGTCTCGAGAAGACAAGAGCGTTCGACCCCCGAGGTTTTTATGTCCACATTCTATTGGGTGTCTAATTTAAATGTCAGAAGATTTGAGTTTTTCTCCCGGTTAGCCGAGGGACACACACACACACACAACACTTTCTGCTATTTGTGCGTGATGAACAAAGCTGTGTTGTCACTGAGCGTCTTCATTCCAGACTGTCAAACAGCTGCATTGCACAGTGACATTGCACCATTTGTCCTCACTATTTGTGTGTGTGCTTCGTTCTCACTCCTGCGACTCTCGCTTGAAAGGTGCCATTAGTCATGAGAGTGTTTGGGTGACTGGCTTTCACGGACCTTGTATTCACAGACAGGAAAATGGCTACATAATACACTTGGAAAGGATTAGTGCATCAGTGGCAGAGCTGTTGTGGCATTTTCTTGTTTGGATACTGCAATTCAGAGCAATTACTTGTCTTTAAACATGACAAAGTAATTTAAGGTTCCCATAGGCTGCGAATGTTGTTGCACTTCCTCTGGTCACCAGTAGAGGCCACTAACAGGATAAATACTACAAATGTTGAGGGTTTTTGCAGTTGTTAGCTTCAGCTATTGTTTTCAGTTTGTGAACTATTAATCTGCTTTGCCATCATGATGTAAGCCCTTTCTAAAAATAAATCTGACAAGATGAATGTCTGATCTCATGATGAATTTTGATGCAGCCTAAAACTATTTATGTAATGCTCCCCTCTGCATCCACCTACCCCCCAGCTTTCCTCTGCGCAGGACTCGGCCTTTCTGATTAAAAGCCTATTCTCCGCTGCTCCCTTGTCACAGGCTTTACTCAATACATCACAGAGAGAGAGACAGAGAGAGACGGGGATAAAGCTCTTTGCATTCCTATTTGCCAACACAGGATTTATTTTAGTGTTTACACTGGATGTTCTCTTAACAAATGCTGCCCACGATGTCATTAAAAAAAACTGTTAATCAACAAGAGGCAGTAATTCACGTATCACATTTTAAACGTGTGCTACTAGCGCAGGTCACATAAAAAGTG
The DNA here is from genome assembly GCF_018398535.1 of Haplochromis burtoni. Lineage (NCBI taxonomy): Eukaryota > Metazoa > Chordata > Actinopteri > Cichliformes > Cichlidae > Haplochromis > Haplochromis burtoni. Next base: position 1,906,462 of record NW_024582437.1, read on the forward strand.
AAAACAACGCAAAATTACAACTATAGTGTAAATGTAGGGCTGCACGATTTTGCATAAAATGAGAATCGCGATTTTTTGGCTTAGAATTGATCTCCCGGTTCAATTTTCCAGTATAAATATTTATTGCACTTATTAACTGCACATCAACTTCGTAACAGTTGAGACTGAACATAAAAACAATAAACAAACATAAAAACAACAAATGTCTCACGTTTTGTTGTTGCCGCAAAATGTTGTACTGCTTGAAATTCCGTCTCCACCGTTGTTCGACACTGCGTGTATAGAGCAGGTAGTGCAACAATAGAAAAATAGTTGCGGGACGGCACTGTGTAGCGTTTGTCTAGGGCAGGGGTGCCCAATCCCGGTCCTCGAGAGCTACCGTCCTGCAGCTTTTAGATGCATCCCTACTCCAACACAGCTGAATCAAATGGTTTGATTACCTCTTCAGCATGCCATCGTGTTTGGCAAAGGCCTGATAACAAGCCATTCATTTGATTCAGCTGTGTTGGAGTAGGGATGCATCTAAAAGCTGCAGGATAGTAGCTCTCGAGGACTGGGATTGGGCAGCCCTGGTCTAGGGTGTTGATCATTTTCCTAAATCCCTCGTTTTGCACAGTGTTGATGGGAGCCATATCTTTGGTCAGGTGATAGCCTCAGTAATTTCTTTGAGTTCGACGTGTATAGGGAAGCGCTGTATAAGGTTCTCGTTATTGATGTTTGGGTGGTTGACCGGAACAGATTTTCTCCTGTCACTTTCTCGTCATCCCTGACGTGCTCTCCGTTGCAGTGTTGCCAACTCCTCAGTAAGGAAAATCGCTATTGGTTGTCCTAAAAGTCGATAAATGTCGTCATCGCCTAATTTGCATAATTGGTCATGCTAATCGTAACCTATGTTGTTGGAGAGAGAAATAACATCGTGGAAGAGACATAAAGTGAGTAAAAAACGTCCTAAATGCATTTAGAGTTTATTTAGAACTACAAATTAAATTTCTTTTAGCAATTATTGGTTTTTTAATGTCACAATTCCAACCCTGCTCCTTTACCCGGGCTTGGACCGGCAAAAGTGACCCGAAATAGGCACTCTGGTGGAGTTACTTTGTGTGTGTTTATAAGTAGTTTTAAACCTTGTGATCCACAAAATAGCATAAGAGTAAAAGAAGAACTGACTGCGTTACAGTTCCCGCTGCTTGTTGAGAGTAAAAGCGATACGCGCTTTCACGTCTTTTTTTAGCGACTTTTTTTTAAGAAAAAAAGTCGCTAAAAAAAGGGTCTGAAAACTCGCTAAATATAGCGACTGTTGTTTTTTCCCTGCTAATTTTAGCATCACACGGCACAGCTTCTGTATCACGTGGTATAAGGCTCCGCCCTTGTCATTTGTTGAGCAGGAAGAGTGAGCGCTTGTTTTCATGCAGAGTACGTCCCGGATCAAAATGCGGTACAATCATCGTCATCGTTTTTTGTTTTTGTTTTTTTAAATCGTTGTCATTTGGAAATGAGATCGCGATTTTCTAACGATTAATCGTGCAGCCCTATGTAAATGTATTGGTTTAGCAGTCACTTGCCACAGGGTTAGTTTTTATGCACTTTTTCATGTGATGTAAAACATGTGGGACTCATGAACAGCAGGAGTCCCTCCATTGGACGACGGGTCCGGTGGCCTAAGTTGACCCTGCTTGCTGGGTCTAAGCACTCTTTTAAAATAAAAGCTATACCCATGAAGTTTGCATTGTAATAGCTTAGTTTTAAGCTTACTTAGAAGTTTAAGAAGTTTATACAAAAACAGGCTAAGATTTAACTTAATACTGTTTTAGCATTTCAGCCCAGCTTGGTCAATCTTTACCATCTGTGCTTGATGTTACAGTCCATAAGGTCCATATGAAGTATTAACTGGAATTAACTGGGAATTTCTGGCATTTTTATACATAGTTCCACATGCTCAGAGGCTCATAAGAAACTTGAAAAACAAAACATTTTAAAGGATTGTTTTTCATAACTGAAGGAAAATCCTTTGCAGTCTAAATTGCCTGAAGTCTAAAACTCAGAGACATCAAGAAATGCTGTGCTTCCCCTCTTGAGATGCTCTGTCAGGCCCTACCTGCATGTGTCTGCTGCTTGTTTGTGGGTCTCTTTGTCTTCAGGTTGGTCTTGAGAAACTGAAAATACTTCTCTTCCCATTATTCTGGTGCATTCTGCACCTAACAAAACACTGCTCTGCTGCAGTTGTGACTCTCAATTAGCATAATATCAGATTGATTACGCAACATCAATTGAGTGCAACGTTAGGTTGGTCAGTGTTGCTAATCTTGGAAATAAGTCTGTACCTGTATTACTCAGTATATCTGACATAAAGTCTGCGTATGAGCATGTTCAGGTAGCACACAGTGGTTGTCTGATCATTTCTCTGGTTTAGTGATGACTCAACTATGGACCCAGTTTTCAAAAAGGCAGCTGACTTAGTGAAACAGCAGCAAAAGCCTGGTTTATCTTGAACATGTGCATCAGTCCTTCTTTCATTTTAAACTCACTGTTTGCAACCTGTACACAATGAACAAAGCATGGAGTGCAGAGGACAGCACCAAGAAAGTGTCATGCAGTTAGTCATGCTGTTGCATGCTGGAATTTAGTGCTAGCATGCAGCTTAAAATAAATTACAAACAGAATCAAAACTGCTCTTAGGGTGCAGATGCCTTTTATTACGGTATATTAGAAGGTGGCAAAGGTACACAGATTCAACTTCTTTACTTTTTCTTTTCTAAAAAGTACACGCTCTGAAAAGTACTCTAAGTATAAAAGTAAAAACTTGCTGGAGAACTTTTCTACCAGCTAATTTTGTGCAAAATGAACTGAACCTCATTATTAAAATAATAATAAACATCATGTACAGATCCAAAAAATGTCCAGTCTATCAAATGCCACTGAGCAGTCCTTGCATTTATATAGAACTTCCCCTCCTGTCTTTCTAATCTTTCTCCATCTCAGTGAAGTTAGCTACGACCACCGATTATGGACATCTGCACCAAATACTTAATTTCCCACCTCTGATTATATTTACCATGACATATAGCATAGATTTTACAACGATGCGACAATACCGTCTGCCTCTAGAATGTGACACTGTTAAAGTACCTATGCTTCAACCATAAATCCAGCCATCTGTTCCTTTGATTAGTGCACGCTTGCATCACTTTTTGATTGTTTGTAATGTTCGCCTATTATGCACTAAGAGAGGCTGAAACATCCTGCAGCTTTCACATATAATCATAGGTAGATGGATAAAATACAGTGAAAATGTGGGGAGGAAAGCGATGGCGTGAGTCAGTTTGTTCCAAGAGGAACTTTTGTTTTGGTATGAAGCCCTCTTTATCCACTATTTCGTGCACTTGGCATCTTATTTGTTACCAGTTATCAACTGTTTCATCAAACTAAGACATAAACAAACCACACTTGGAACTAAAATAAATTCTTTCTGCTGTTTCGTGGGGTAAGATTAGTCCGATATTATCCCTTTTTTCCATTATCTGCCCAAGTATGTGCTTCTTTCTTTACAGCTCACTCTCTTGAGGTATTCACATGTAGGTGTGCAGATTAAGTATTCTGCTGCTGTAGTCTGTCAGGGAGGCATTACAGATCTCAGCCATTCTTCACCCTCTGTTCAGAAACATCATCATGCACTGCCCAACTCAAATCGGTCTAGGATACAGATGGGCTGGGTGGACTTTCATTACCCAAAATATTTCCGGGGAAAAGCATTTCTTGCAAAGATGGAAACCAGCACTGGCCCCAGCGTATTCATTCTGCTCTCTGGCAGGACTTTCGCAGTGACAGACAGCCCTGTGGTTGAGTCAGCCATAAAAACTGCTGAGCCATGTGGCTCTTAACAACTCAGTGACAGCCCGTATAAAGACAGTTGAGGTGATTTGTAAGAAAGTGTGATTTTAATGTCTATATAAAACTTCACTGAGTGCCTCGAACTGATGGGAAAAGGGTTGATATATAACAATATTACAACAGTAAAATTCACATTTGAATTCAAGGTAGTCAAATAAAGCTTAGTGATCAGTTTTCACAAAAAAGCATGGCCGGATGCAACTCCTGATGGGCCTGGGCCCCTACAACAACCCTTTGTTTAGCCACTAGGCTTCAGCTTTGCAAAGTCCAGTCACTGAATTTGAATGCTCAATTTATTTTGGTGTTGGTACCTTTTAAAGAATTTTAATGAAATTGCATAAAATGCCATCCATGTAGTCCGTGTTGTAGTTTTGGGGGTAAATTTGAGTGTTTCTTTAGCCTTTAAGCATTAATTAGCAGGTCTATACTCCTGTGCTGTGCACCTGTATGCTTTGTGGATGCAGCTTGCTAACCAGATGTGCTAGCCATAGCTAACAGTGCCTCCCTTTTTGTGGTGACCAGGCCACTAACACCGAGGCTTTAAAATAAGAAATCCACAATTTAGTGGATTACAATGATGTTACAATGGCTCCTTCATCGTTTTATATACATTATATACGTATCCTGACCATACGTCTATGGTCAGGATAGATTATAATCTAATAGAATCTGCAACTTGAGTGGTTTGGAGAGGGACACAACTAATACATGCTACTTTTAAAGATATAAGATGTTAAGTATTAAGTTAATTTGTTCTTGTTGTGGTAAATTTGTATTTTTTTCTACCTTTAGAAAGCCATCGGGTGGCTGTAGCTCAGGTGGTAGAGCAGGTCATCTACTGATCGGAAGGTTGGTGGTTCGATTCCCGGCTTCCCCCTAGTCTGCATGCCAAATATCCTTGGGCAAGATACTAACCCGAAATTGCTCTCCGATGCATTCATCGGAGTATGAATGTGTGTGAATGTCAGTTGTGCTTGTGTGAATGGGAGTGAATGGGTGAATGCACAAGTTGTGTAAAGCGCTTTGAGTGCTCAGAAGAGTGGAAAAGCGCTATATAAGAACTAGTCCATTTACCTTTATACCAAATTAAGCTAGCAGTTTTCCCATCAGTATTTTTGCTGGCTCCACCTTTATACTTGTATTTAACAAACATACAGCAGGTTTATTAGGTCATTAGACTTTCACAGAGGCCTAACACAATTTTTAAGTTGTTAAATATGAAACATATTTTTGCAAAAATGATTTAGGGGGTCTTGCCAAAGCGTTATGTTTAGTTTCTATGATAATAGTGAATGTGGAGCTGAAACGTTTCTTTCTTCAGTACATTTTGTGACTAGTGTGTCATACCGTTGTTTTTTTTGAAAAGCTGTGGGTTTTAAGTCCCGGGACCATAACATGCTATGTGTGTTGTTTCTTGTTACAGTTATAATGTAACTGGACAGCGCGCTCAAGGCCAGCCTTCTGTTTGGCACCAATAATTATAAATAGTGTCACAATAGGAGCGCCGATCTAGGATCACCAATCAGGTCACATTAATGTGATTTCTTTTTTTTCTTTTTTTCTTTTTTCTTTTTACATCAGACGCAGTAACTAGTAAATGTTCCCTATTTGTTAGACAAGAATTTACTCTACACAGTACTTCTATCGGTAGAAAAATGATAATTCACAGTTATATAGTTTTAGTTCATCTTCTGTGTTTTTAAGAGTTTTTAAAGTTAGTTTTATTTTATTTTATTTACATTATATCATACATAATATCGCCAAAACATTCTGAGAATCTGGAGAAAGCTCGGAGGACGTGGCTAAAGGTCAATACTGGCTGCCCGTGTTTTTCAGTCCCTCTGGCAGCACTGCGTTAAAAACAGGAGTGTTTCTGTCATGGAAATCAGTGCATGGGCTCAGGAACACTTCCACAAATCATTGTCTGTGAACACAGTTCGTCGTGCCATCCACAAACACATGTTAAAGCTCTATCACACAAAGAAGAAGCCATATATGAACACCACCCAGTAATGCTGCCTTCATTTAAAACAGACTGAGGCAAAGGTAAAAACTGTTCTGTGGTTGGATTAAGTAAAATTGGGTCCTCCGGACTAAAGATGAGAGGGACCATCTTGTTTCTTTATTTGAAAGGCCTTCATCTTTGATGGTGTGGGGGTACATTAGTACCTGTGATGCTGGCAACTTGCACATCTGGAAAGAGAGCATCACCACTGAAAGGCATATATATGTACAGGTTTTAGAGCAGCATGTGCTTCAATCCAGACAACATCCAGAAAGGCCTTGGATATTTCATATTTCATTAAGACAATGCTACTGCACCACGTACTTCATCCATTACAACAGCATGGCTTTAATAGATGAGTCCAGGTGCTGAATTGACCTGCCTGCAATCTAAACTTTGACCAACTGAAAACATTTTGGAGCATCTTTAAACAGAAATATGTCCAGAAGAGGTGTTTCTTCAGAACATTATCTCAGAGTAATGACATACTTGAATATAAAATGTCATCACCTTGTCCTGTTAGAAATTCTTAGCATGTTTCTAGTGTATGAATTATTATTATTATTATTATTATTTTTTTTGAGGTTATAATGACCATGACTGCCAAATTCTAATGCGTTCACATCTGAGCACTAGTAAATTTGAAGACATCCCCTCAGAGCGTTTGAGAGATATTGCATTCATAAGACTGGGAAAGTGTATTTCCTGCTGCCATTGCTATCTCCTTCATTCACTGAAGCATAAAAACAGACAATTGTCATGCATAAAAATATTTTCTGGGTTCTGGTAATTCAGCCCCCTTTATTCATTCTTATACAGACACACATTTACTAGAAAATCTATCTTGTGAGATTTTTCCAGTGGGGGGAAAAAAATCCTGCTTGCCTTTTTTCCAATCTGTGCTACAGTTTTCTGTACAGTGAAGTAAGGCTGCGTGTTGGGAGATAGGGGGCAGTAAAAGTAAGGGTGCCACACCAGTCTCTCCAGCATGATAACTGTGTGAGAAATGATACTGGGATTTGAGGAGGGAGCGGAGCGCCAGAGTGTCAGAGTAAAAAAAAAAACAAACCCCATAGATTTGGGTCAGCTGTGGCCTGGAGGAGGGGAGCTGTCACACAAGAACAGAGCTGTTAGTTGGCTCCATCTATCTAGGAGGCAGCATGCATGCTGCCATCAGGCATGCACAATACTGAGGAGATTACTGTGTGCATCGCCTCCGGGGCGTCTCCATTACTTTTTGCATTTCATTTGCAGTGCACAGATGCATTTTAAGTTACATTGCTAGTGTCATTTCACTTGTCCCCAGTGGGTTTTTTTTTCTTGTTGTTATTATTGTTAATTAATTAATTAATGACAGTCTTGCTTACTATATTTTTACATTCACTGATGTCTTCTGTCTTCATCTCTCCGTGACCTCACTCATATTGCAGATGACATCCAGATACTTTCAGCTTTTACTGATTATGTCTCCTCTGAGTTGACATCATGGCTGTAGCTCAGGTGGCAGAGCAGGTCAGCCACTAATCAGAAGGTCGGTGTTCGATCCCAGGCTGCACTCCTGGCTGCATGCCAAATATCCTTGGGCAAGATACTAACCCCATGTTTGCCTACTGGTGGTGGTCAGAGGGCCCGGTGGCGCCAGTGTCCGGCAGCCTCGCCTCTGTCAGTGCGCCCCAGGGTGGCTGGGGCTACAATGTAGCTGCCATCACCAGTGTGTGAATGGGTGGATGACTGGATGTGTAAAGTGCTTTGGGGTCCTTAGGGACTAGAAAAGCGCTATACAAATGCAGGCCATTTACCATCATATAATAAAACGGGGTGCTAATTTGTTAAAGGGACAGGCGTACACACACACACACACACACACACACATTGATGGCATACAATCTTATGCCCAGTCAGAGCAAACAAGCACAGAGACAGAGTGACTCATCACCAGATGGCTGAGTGTGAGTGTGGCACATCTCCACCACCAGGAGCCCTTATGCTTTTACCACCTGGAACAGAACCAAGTGACGTGCCCCTGGAGTCTGGCCACGAGGGATATGCAGCGAGGACCAGGCAAAACAGGGCACATAACAACCCCCATGCCCCACAGTACCTCTAGCCAGCTTCCTCTTCCTCCTCTTCTTCTGCATTACTAGCCTTCTGTCTCTGTTTGTCTTGCTAGCCTTGACAGCTTCCCCATCCTTTTCCCCTTTGTCCTGTCAATCTCAATCTTTTCCTCTGTCATTGTAGCCCCTCCACCCACCACCCAACCCTTCCACCCACCCCCCACACACAAACATACACGCGCACCTCCTTCCTCAGGTCTTAACTCGGCCTACAGTAACAGGCTCAAATCAGCTTGGCCAGCTCAGGCCTCTTCTTCCTCATTCTGTCTGTGCATCCCTGCTTGTCGAGGTTATATTAAGTAAATAAATTAGCACAGTGCCCCGCTCTGCTAATGAGGACAAGGTCACATGACAGGCAGACGCTTAAGTTAAGCAGTTTGAGGGATCGATTCCATTATCTCTTCAGCACAAGAGTCAATGGAACCCATTGTAGAACGTGCTGGGTATGTACCAACTATTCTCACTAAATTCTCCTTTTTTATCCAAAGGCAATTTCTCTCTCTAATAGTGTCTAAAACAACAACGACGTAGGTTTGCTCTAAACCGAGGTTTGTTTTGAAGGTAGAAAAAGAAATAATGAGAGAAAGCCACAATGGTAATCATTTATTTTGCTCTGCAAATGGATGCAACGTTGAGAAGGAAAAGTGGAGAAGCCACTTTGTTGTATTCAGACCTTTAATCAAGTAAGTCAAAGAAAGAAGAATGGCGGCGCTTTTTTCTTGTATACAAGTACAAGGGTGAAAACTTAATTTTGCAAGAGTTACGGGTCTTTAAACTAGACGTTTTGCATGATTTGGGAATCATTTTCAGTCGGTTTTGCCAGCTTGTCTGTAAAGAAGTGGGGTTTGTGTATTTGTTTGAATAGAAAGCTGCGATTTCATATCTATATTGCAGACTGGAGGTATTTTTTTCCGAAATGGTCACAGTGTCTTTATAGGCCCTCCTGATTTTTTGACAACAGATGGTAGAGTCGTCATTAGGCTGTAGTGACAGGCTTTCTGAAGCCGTGTGTCACTTTACACTCCAGTTTTTCGCAGAGGCATCATCCATTTGCAAGTTCATTTCTCTGCTATTGTACGATCGCACAAAATCAGGGCCGTCTGGCTGAATAATTGTAAAGCTTCTGTGCAGCCTCGCCAGCAGATGAGAGCAATATAATGGACATATTGGAGTAAAGGCCTTTTTAATATCATAGTGGTTATAAAATTGAGAAACAGATGATTCTTGCAGGGTTTTTTTTCCCCTCACAGTAGTTATAAAGGAAGAATCAGGTCCATACTTTCCACTGCAGTGAATTCTTTATTCAAAATTTTTTGATTAGACAGACTTTTTTTTAAGCAAAAAGGAATGTAATAAATGCATCTTAAAACTACCCCAGAGACTGATTTAAAAACCTATGCAAAATTAAACTGAACAACAACTCGGGCCTGAATGTGTCAGAACCTCACGTCCCAGGATGCTTTGCACAGAGTGAGTCTGGAACATCTATTCTTTCATAAAGGAAGCAAAGTCATACAGAAAGGAGTGCGTAAACCACATACACAGCACATATGTGAAATCAGACGTGAAACGAATCCTTAGAGAAACAGTAAAAAAAATTACTGTCAAAAACATGAAGCAACAATTTTGACAGTATTTTTTTGAGTGTATACGCAGTAACTGTAGCAAGTCCTTTATATGCATTGTATGTCTAATCAGGTTCACATTTTCTAATGATTTAAGCATAAAAGTGGCTCCTTTTGAATTTTTTATCCCAGTGAAATATAATGTTCCCTTTATATTCCTCTCTTTGCATTACTTTCTATTCATACACTATCAATCATAGATAGTGTTTTATTTTTTATTTTCTTCTATGCAGGTATGGTATGCTTTTACTGCACCAGCAGTGTGTTTGGGATCATTGTCATGTTGAAAAATGAACCTGTTGCCAATCTGACGGCTCAAAGTCAGATTCTACTTTTCTGTGTTTATAATTCCATAAATTTGGTCAAGATCTCCAACACTGGCTGAAAAGCAGTCCTGAACCGTGACAGCGCCTCCACTGTGCTTTACTCAGTAGTTACTGTTGTTCATCTCTCCTGAACTCTGAAATTTTAACGTTGATTCATAACTCCATAAGACCTGTTTGGTCAGTTTTTATGTCTTGATGAATGTCTTGATGGACACCTTTCAACTGAGACCATTTCTGATGAGGCTTCAGCAAACATTAGACGGATGGTCCTGAATCAGGTCTCTCTTTTATTCAAAGGCTGAGGCTGCATCTGTGTGTAACTCTCCTTTAATATTCCACTTCAGAGAACAATTAACCAGGAGTGAGGAGGAAATGAAGAAGCATACTTTCAAACATTTTTATTCAGGAATCGCTTACCTCGAACATTTTTGATGTGCACAGCTGGCACCTCTTTTGATGTCTTTGAAAAGACACTTTTTACAAAAATGTAACTTTTAATTAATCACACTGAGATTCATTGAGACAGATTTAAGAGACAGGTACCTTCACATGTGGCATTTGGAATAGTTAAAACAAGCCTGTGCCTAATTTTGGCATTAGTCTTTTGCATGCTGCCAGAGCAGTTCAGACTTACCAAGGTGTGAACTCTATAAGACCTGTTGCTCCCCTGTGGTATATGGCATCACACCTTGCATGTTGGAGCCACTGTGACTCAAACCTTCCTGTAAATCCCTTAAACCCTGCCCTACTGTTTCTGAGATGCTCTGAATGAATCATTGTTGCCTTTGCCAAAGTCACAGTCGAAGACTTGTTCACAAGCAGACTGATATATGCCAGACTCTGACATGTGACAAGACAATCCGTATTTATCTGTAACCATATTTATCTGTAGCCATGTTTACATGAACACGAGCAACTAGATTAAAAGACGATTGGAATAAAAATGGTTCGAGCAAACACGTCAATCGAAAGATTCTAAATTTTTTCTTGCAGTCGGATCATACCGAGTGTGCATGTAAACACTTCTACTGATGTTCAGGGTGAAATGATCCATCAACCCCCTTTACAGCAGTTAGTTGTAGATGTGGCAAGAGTGAAACAAAGCTGGTCTGTATCCAACACAAACTTTTACTTGAAGTCATAAATATGAGAGAGGGGAGAGACTGTAATCTGTGGCGTGTTGCACAGTGACGATAAAAGGAGAAATCCAGCAGCATTTGTTTAGATTAGAAATCAACTTCTAATATTTCCGGGAAGTTAGACGATTCTGCGCCTGTCAGAATGATTTCTGTTCAAATGCTGAATGCATGTAAACGTACGTCATGATCGCATCACTCCATGTAAACAGTGACGTTCTAATCCGAATTTTAATCAGATTGGAGAAATCTTGTGAGCGGTCCTAAAGGGTCACTGGTGTATAAATACCTGCCTTTCGACATGGCTAAAGACACGTGGTTCAGCCTAGATGTTTGAAGTGCACTGAACCACACATACTGTGGAGAAACCGTAAGGAAGCCAGTGGTCAAGTTTCCCAGAAATGCATTGTGTAAATCCAAACCTAACTCAGGACAAATTCTCCATCTACCTTCAATCCAGTAAGTTAATATCTGCACATACACACAGATACCTTGGTTAACACAGATCTTGGCAGAGCAAGTGAAATGATCACTCCAGGCCACACTTCTAATCTTCACCACTGAAACTTTAATCCACTTTGGTCAGAAAAAGTGGATTTGTAAGCCGGGACCTGGTGGCCCACATAGGCTGTCTATACACAGCTCTGAGAGGAAAATGGCACGTGGCCATCAGTGTCGTGGAAATTCTGCAGCAATCTGCTAATGCTAATCAAAACTGTAGACCGTTTCTTTTTCATGCACTCACTTTCTTTGGACTTGAAATAATGAAATACAATGTACAAGTATAAATGATGCTTTTTAGCAGAGAGCAACATAAAATCGTATACTCTGGCAGGCTTCAAAGGTATCGGATTTAGATTAAGATGCGGGAAACCTGGTGTACACTGTGCGAATGTCAAATCAAAGTTATGCCACATCCAAGAGAAAAACGGCAGAGCTCAACGCACTGTCCAGCAGGGTGAACATGGATTGTGACAGGAACTGAGAAAGACTCGACTCCTGTGGTTGAATATATAGCTACATGCAGATGCACTCAACATTAGCCCACTCATTACTTCTGTGACATTTGACCGAAAGTTTGCTTCTGTTCCAGAAGAGTGTTGTTGATGAGGATGAGGCTTCACCTGAAATTAATAAACTTTATTTATTCAGATAGATTAACATTAGAGAACTTTATGTTGATATGCAGCATAAAAACAAGAAATCGTTCAGTGACTCAAACAATCAAGTAATAAAAATGACCAAAACAGATGAAGAAATACACACAGCAGAATCACCACCTGACATAACAAGCATGTATTTGGAGACATGCAAACTCTGCATGGAAAGTCTCCTGCCAGAGGCGACAGTGCTAACCACTGCACTACCGTACCACCCACATAGTATATGTTAAATATATATATCAGTATTTGAATGCAGTGGTGTTTGGATATATCGCTGCTTTCACAGATTGGAAGCTAACAAATGCACTTTCTCAGCTGAATTTTTGGATGCTGATTATTATACATGATTATTATACATATTATACATAGCCAGAACTGAGTCACATGTTTTCTGTGTACGTGTACAAAGGAGTCACACCTTGAAAGTCATGCATGTTGCAGCTGCATTGTTCTCTGTCAGCTGTGATTAACATTGACCTCTTGTGGAACAGCATGCTCCGTGTGTTTTTATTTGTGTGTGTGTGTGTGTGTGTGAGGGTGTGTAGTCAGCTCTGTGTCTGAAAACATTAAGCTGTGATAAATATCCAGCTGTTAGGGTTATGTAAGCCATAAAAACTGAAGTTTTAAGCGCTAAATGATAAAAATAATAAAAATCTTATGTGTTTGTACATCTGTTCCACACTCTACAAATGCTGTATACTTCTTTGGTGTGGCCTTTGTAACCAGATCATCACCAGATCAGTGCTGCTGTAGCTCAAAAGCTACAAAGGAAGACATTTTCACTAAGAGAATTGCTCGCTGACCAGCACGTGTGGTACTAACAGCTATTCCACGTTCAGAGACGATTAAATCGCCTTTCTTCCCCATACTGGTGCTTGGTTTGAACTTTCGCAGGTCCTCTTGACCAGTCCTACTTGCCTAAATATATCAAGTTTCTGTTATTTGATTGGCTCGTTTTATATTTGTGTTAACGAGCAGTTTAACAGGTGCATCTAGTAAACTGAACAGTGAGTGTTTGTCATCTGAGAAGCAAGATGAAATGTCAGAGGTTGGAGGTCACATGCTACACCAGCATGTCCAGTCCTTTATGACAGGTGTGATGAATGTTAGACCTGCGTGGTCTGCATAACTTGTTTGTTTTGGTCCACAGACCTAACTCAGGTAAAAATCTTGTGAAGTCCACAATACTTCATGTCCTCTGTGTATTTTTTATTTTATTTTGTAATATACAAATAAACAGTAGTGGCTTCCCCATTTACTAGCTAGTGATGTAAATGAACTGAGTACATCAGAGCCTGAGATTTGTTTACCTTGTTCTTTCTGATAGAGCTTTGGTGTTAACTGGCACTTTCCCTCAGGGGCCTCACCGACTCAGAGCGAAACAAAACAGATGTGAACAACAGAGTGGAAAAACATATTAGTAACTTATCATTAAGCTGGTGCACATCTGCAGTTCCATTTTTGGAAGGTGTTGAATTAAGCAACAAGCGCTCGCATCAACAGCTATTAGGTCAAACACAAACAGACGCCCTGTCTGTTTCTATACAGATCATGGAGCAGATGTCAATACAGCAGCGTCTAGCGTGTTGGACAGCAACTCGGGGAGGGTATGTGTTGTTTCTGGGGAGGTCTGCGCTTGTGTGACCTTTGTGGGCGAGCATGTGCCGGGGAGCTGAAGCCAAAGACGCACTTGTTTGTATAGGAAGTTTGCAGGAGATTTGCGCTGATGAATTAGTGGTGGCAGAGCAGTGGTGCAGAAGATGCTCTGGGGGTGGAGGAGTGAGGGAAAAAAATTGAGAGAGCGGAGAAAAGTTGTTGCTCCATCGCATCGTGCTCGGCTCCCCGCATCTTAAAACACCCTGCTGGGGCAGAGTGGTGCTGGCTTGGCGATGATTCTGGCATGGGGTACGGGGGAGAGGGAAGGAAACAGGGAGACTCGATGTGACAAGGACAAAGCAAAGACGGGCCGCAGGCTTACTCCTTTCTTTATGTTTGTGGGGGTTTTAAAAAGGCAGAAGTCATGCTGTAGATGCAGCATTTCACATTTACTTAGTCCTGCTGCGACCAGTGAATGAGAAAGACTCGAGTCACGGGGGACTCAGAGTTGTGCATCACCGTGCCTTTTGACAGCGTTTGCGGGGCAATAACCTCTGAAATGGTGGCTCAGCAGCTAGAGGGCCCCTGTTGCACATACGCATTTAAATGCAAACCTCCAACTGGTGACATAATCCATAAACTGCATGGGTAACCTTGACCCATTCTCCAAAATAAACCTAATCCGTATTCTAATCCTGGTACCGTATGAGAAACAAGTAGTAGATGGATGAAATAACAAAATAACAAATACATTATCAAATGAAGTCTGATATTTATTTCAGTTTTGTTGTCGTGTTAGAAGACAAAGCAATGACCCAGATCCACTTGCGCTGCTGACTGTTTCATGATTCCTTCCACCTTGAGGGGAGGGTAATTATATTGTCCTCATCTCTATATCTCTTGACCCTGCTGTAGAATGTGCTGTATGTTTTCACTTTATTTACCTTTAAACGGTTTTATGACCACTGAACATAGTTTCACTGCTAATGAAGATTAACAAAGGTTGTGTAGTTCCAGACCGAGAGATAAGTTAAGGTTGTTCTGTCAACTGTGAATATTGAGCTGATGTTTGTTCATCTTTAATCACAGTTACTTGTACCTTTTCTCCTTATCCAGTTACTCTAAAATAGCCTCTTTTCTTTTAATTAAAGACTTTGTGTGACATTTACATTGTTTTTTTTAATGTCACATTAAAAATGGATAAAAACACACAGTAGTTATGGATACTCGGTTGATGGATTGGTGTTAGTGAGGGTAGTCGAGTAGATAATGAATCCCTACAGCTGAATTTTGTGAGGCACTAGGGATGATAAATCCTAGTTTTTAGGTGTTTCTGATGGAATTTAATAAGTGAGAACAGTTCTGAGTTTTCCTTGGGTACATTCATCTGTGCTCCATTTCATTTTACTACCAAAGTGGTTGCGCATCTGTGCTCGTCGATATGTTCAGATGCATTTTTGTCGACAGTACTTTGTTTTTGAAGAGTCTCATAAATGGATAGATGTCGCAGCGATGTTTGTTCGCAGTAAAGGTAAATTTCTGTCATTATCACTCTGGCTTGAGATTTCAGTTAAGCGATGTGGAAAGCCGTTAGCGGACAAAGGAGAGAGAGCGGTTGCTTCAGAGAGACCTTTTTCTTTCTGCCATTCCATCAAATACTCTCATTTTGAGCAATCGTGCCTTTTTAAAATAGCAACGTTTTCATGTGAATGATTTGTCTGTCTTCTCAAGAGGCCTGTCCACCGTGGCGACAGTGGTCTTTGATGGAATGACGTCTTCAGTTTAAAGTTCACCCATCAATTGCAAACCTTTTACCTTTTACCGACAGGAGAGACAGCAAGGTCGCTGGAGGATAGTGGGAGCAATTGTGGGAGCAATTTCATCATTTCTCAGAAGGAATAGATTAAAGGGTGTTTAACTGGTTATACCTGTCAGTATTATCTACTCTCAAACTTCTTGAGCACCAGATGTAGTCTACAGCCTCGACGCTGCTGAATTCAAATAGTGGCTCTGTATAGGAGGTAGATTTATAGCTTTTTCCCCTCTAATCTTCCTGTATCTGCATATATGTTTATTTTTCTCACTAGATAAAGAATTTACTCAGAGTGAGCACACTGTCTGCTCTTAACTGGATAAGCTGTGTTGCAAAATTTGCTTTCTCGCAGCATATTAACTTTATATTGAGTTTCACCAGTTTGCACTGCTAATTAATACCGAAGCAGCTGGGCAGTTCTTCAATGATACCTATAAATGAAGGAAGTATTTCATGGTCGCCTTGCTGCATGAAGCTAACAGATGTCCCGTTTGAGCTGTGCTGGGAATGTCAAGTGTAGCTGGCTGCGTGACGCTAGTTGGCTGCTGTAGCAGTAAGGCAGGCTGTTCACTAAGTGATGCCTGATGGGAGAATTAAGCTTCTTCTCTTACTTGTCCTACCCTAGCACAATACTGTAAGTTACTGTTGGTCACTCAGATTTAGTCATGTGCTCTAGTAATTTTATTTTTTTAACAATCAAACATAAACATATATTTTTTAGTTTAAATTCTTGATTATAGCAAATATAAAGTCCTGATGATTGAGATGTAGTCTGTACTGTGTCTGAAACCAAGTTGGTGGCAGTTATGACTCTAATAGTCTAAGTTAACAAACTTGTTAGACATTGTAAGAACAGTGCAGTCTTAAACCAGAATTAGAGGTATTTTAGTTTAGAAAGACTCAGGACAGCTGTTTGTCTTTTGTTATTTTCTAAGCTAAGCTAGTCAGTGTTTCCATAGTCTAGTGGTTTATGCATTTGTGAAAAGAGCCCCGGTTTCATCCCACTGGGAGACAAAAATACCTTTGGAGTTGTGCCAGAAAGGGTATATGATGTAAAATCTCCCAGATCAAACATGTGGTGCTACATGCTGTGGTGACCCATACTGAAAAAGGGAGTAGCAGAAAGTAGCATTCTAGCTAAGCTAGCTTGGGGCACGCTTTTCTTTGTGTTTTCGTCCACATGTAAATGTAGTTTTAGATCATCGAGAACAAAGCTTTAGGAAAACACCTTCCCAGGTGAAGATTTTTTAAAAACAAAACTCTGTTTTAGCTTTTACACGTAGACAAGGAACAGAGATTTTGTCTCGCAATGTCAACGGTGTTTTGTTTTTTTTAAATCTTGCCTTTATTTTCTTTTCTCTTTTTTTGACACAAGACTGTGCACCATGTTATTTTTTGGCTTTTGACTTGCCAACACTTCCAACGAGAATAAAAAACACTACTGTGGTGTAGACATATCTGCACCGAGAAGCAGTTTGAATTTGTAATAGCAAGGACACCAGTGTGTTTTGCTAGCTTGCTAGCACGCACACAAAAATTTAATTATTAAAAAATGAGCTGCAATATTTTTAACATTTTGTTTTGTTTTGTTTTTGCTTTGTGAAGTTAACGTTCTATCCTGATTAATTTCTAGGACATGTCTGAATAATTATTAGCCTATTTGTCCTTGTGTAACATTTACTACTATTAACTAACATTTGCTATTATTGCCACAGTAAGGCCAGAAGTCCTTGGCACCACTCTTGGGAAAAAACAGTTGCATAAAGCCCTTCGTTTTACTGCAGGTTGTAATGCAGTCATTAACAGTGTCTTTTCAGTGGTAAAGTCATTGTAGTATACCTCCATTGTGTTTAGGCTAGTTGCCATGTAGATTAGAGTGAGAAACCTATTTTTAGCACCACCTTCCATGGGCTTTGATTGACTTTGAAATTTTAAACCTGATTTGCTGGTTCACCCACATTCAAGCTATCTGTTCACACAAATGTGAGGTTTATTGCTAGATTGCCTGGAAGAGCTTTTTTATGTTTGGATGAGATGTGACCACAATTTATTGCTGCAAAGATAAGTGATAACATTTTTCACACCAAATGAACTGTTTATCTGTCCTTGTGTAACTCCACATTGTGATGGAGAAAACAAGAAGCGGGTCCGTTGGATGTGTGTGCTTTACTACCAATTAAAGGAGATTTCACATAAGACAGCAATTAAATGCAATCCTGGCAAATTAGATAATTAGATGCAGAAGATTGATATAAATGTGAAGACTCTCATTAATGAAAGTTGTTTTACTTTGACTGGAAGGTATTTTTTGTACTTACATCTCACGTCAGAGCACCAGTTTATAGCTTCTGTGTAATAATGATTTGGTGTGAGAGTCTGATGTGATTGACAGCCGCACATAGACATCCTTGAGGCTCTGTCTTCATTTGCTATGTCCATCTCAACTGTCACTCTCCATTTGGGAGCTGTTCGTTCTCCGAGCAATACGGCACACACTCTTATCTTCTAGATTCGGCCTGATCTGACACTTCTTATCCTCCTTATATCTGCACTTATTGAAAGGTTAACCACTTGCCAAGCCACTGATGTTTTCCTAACTTGTCGACCGGATTTGTCCTATCCAACAGTATTTTATGTCAAGTGTGCTGGTGGATTTGTGTGCACTTGTGAGTATGAGAGGCCCTTCCCATTTCCACTTATGTGAGTGTGCTCGGTGAATTTCAGCAGACCGCACAATGTGCCAAGCTCTGCCAATGGCTCCTGCTACAGAACGACATCAGGTTGACCGGCTTGAGCTGACCAGACTGCCAACTGTATAGAGGGCAGAAAGAGGGAGGATAATGACTGACAAGAAGAGCGTGGGAAAAGATGAGAAAAGGAAGAGTTGATTCAAGAAATAAAACTGTGGACTGGAAGGAGGAGATTTATCCTTCCAGGTATACACATTTGCAGTTCTTTACAAGTCAGGCTTGACCAGAGTGACCTCAAACCAAAGTACGCCTCCAGCTTCGGACTATCTAGGACGTGTAACCTGATCAGCTGGTGCCAGTGACACCAGTGCTAACAGATGACGGTGCCTCCAGTCAGCGCTTGCCATCAAACAATGAACAGATGTGCAAGTGAGAAAATACAATGAAGTTAATTTTTTTTGCAACTCATAGAATTTCGCACAGATACACAGAGGAGACGACTGTACTGAGATACAAAAACAAGAATAAAAAATATAACCTTTATGTAGCCTGTCACTCCTCCAGGAGCATGGTTTATTAGAACTGCACCGTGAAGGACTGCCAATCTTTTCAATGTCACTGAACACAGAAGCCTGTGTTTTGTGTTGTGGTCACCAGTTTTAATTCAGAGAAATCATATTTCGTTCTGTATGCTGTTGCTATGGAGATGAAGGCAATCACAGGTGTGAACTGTAGGGAATTCAGAACACGTTGTCTTTACAGTTGCTATCAAAATGTGGCAGCACAGCTGCTGACGGCTGTCAGACCTGACAGAATTTTAATTTGAACCAATTTTAAAGCTTGTGTTTTCAGTTTTCTCAACACTGTAATCTTTAGTTGCTCAGTTACTGGATGTTCAAATTCTGTGTCTGAAAATGTTAGCTTGTAACTTTGAACAGGGACAATTTTAATGCGGATCCAATCAGCTCAGCAAAGACCCAATGGATAGTTCTGGAAACTGTAGAAAGGAATAAACCTGTATAAACTGTATTTTCATAAGTTCCACAGCTTTTCCTGCTAAAGACTACCTCTGCCAGGGCCATTTACGCCATAAGTAAATATAAGTAAATAAGTAATAAATATTTCAATGACAGAAAAGTTTCCGTTTTTTCTCGATGTACTTTAGAAATGTTGTTTGGGGTTGTTTTTGTTTTTTACAGCATGTCCATAAAAAAGGACATTTTCTGTAAATTAAAGGGAACTTTTTGTTTTATAATGATAGCACAGTGTGGGCAATGAGCAACCCAGTTTTTTTTTTTCTGTCATTTTACGCATTTCTTTCTTTTCAGTTTAAGTACAAAGAGCCACGTTGACAAATTTTGTTCATTTACTCTAGCAGGATTTCTATATCATGTAGAAACACCGAGATGTACTGTTAAAATTGCACTTCTTTATCTTACATTACATATGTCGGAGATTGAATGTGTAGTTAAACATCTTTACACTGACAGGAGGGGAAATTTCCAGCATGTAAAATGAGTTTGACATCCCAGTTCTATAAGCCCACAGTGGAACAAGCTCATATTTGATCTTATGTATGTGCATCGTGTTTGTCTGACATGTGAAAGAGAAGGCCAGCTTTGGGGGTCGCAAGCAAATGTACTTCTAGCGCCATTCCAAAGCTTGGCAGGGAAGTAACTGGGGGGAAATCAAATATGTGGATCCACTCACCCACTGTGGTGACCCCTTGGGGGGGAAAAGGGAGCAGCTCAAAGTACCTATAATATTCTCTCCAACTAAAGGTTTTCTTAAAACCCTGCTCAATCAAACGCTTCACACAAGCATCTCAAATGCAATTAAGCAAGGATAAGCACTAGTATTTGCTCATATGAAAACCCAAGTCCAAATAATTTTGGGCCAGCATGTGACGGTAGTGCCACAGAAATGGGCATCCTCATGCTCACCATAGGAAAAGAAAGGCTTAGGCCTTTCAAGGCCACTTATACCAGTTACAACATGTAGCGCCCTTCATGTGTAGAGCTTGAATCTGTCCACAGTCAGACAGCAGGGCCGCTCGGTGTTGTTTCAAGGACATGGTGTTAATGAGACGGCTGGAGTCTAGCATATGTTTTTTGTTCTAATTAGAGCAGGCAGCCAATCAAAGGGTTGCGCTTCAACAAATGAGCATGGTTTCACAGCAGCCTCTGCTCTGTGTCAGATGGGATGTTTGTATCACCGGCAGCTTTGTTTATCTCTCTCTCAGACCCAAACAAAAGAGAAAAGAAAGAAGGAAAAAATATTTTGTCTTATTTTTTTTAACTTTTGAACTACTCCCCTCCCACTAGTCCACCTTATATCACCAAACCCTCTGCCCACTCCGCTCCTGAAGCTTTTCTGATAGCAACCAGACTAATTAGTAACAACAAATAAGAGCAGATTCGACACTAAAGAGAAAACTCTGAACTGATGAATAAAACCAAAAGCTCTCCAGGCTTTTGCTAGCATTAGAAAAATGACACATTGCAGTTTTTACTTTAAAGCTTTTTAATGCTCAGTTAGGTGTAGCTAGGTGAAGATGTCCTGACTCCTTGCATCAAACTTCTTGTGGACAATTAAAATCTAACAGTTGTGTTAAATCATTTAAATTAATAACAAGGACAGAAGAGTGTCATGTTCTTGTACCAAGAGTGACAACTTTTTCACATACAATAAAGCAGGAAGGAAAACAAGCTCATGTGACACCCTGAAAATAGCAGCTTGGTCCACACCCATGTGATCCGTTCAGCTACAAATGCCTGTAATCTAGAGCTTTCAGCAAAACTACAGCAGAGAAAAGCCAGGACCGTTTAACAACTTGAATCCCCTTTTGAAAGTCCAGCAGCCAGTCTGTTAAAATAAGAGGGGATGCTACACAGTGGTAAACATAGCTCTGTCCCACCTTTTTTTTTTCTCCTGAAATTCAAAATGACCTCAATTTTTTCTTTGCAGATTCTTAGAATGTCAGGTGGAAACTTTATTGTAGGTTTGGTTGACTTTTTATGGAATGACTTTTCGATGATAACTTGATCTAACAAGGACCGAGTTTGAATTTATTTTGGATTTTCTTTAATTGACAGGATAAAAATGAAACAAAGAGGCTCAAATATATATGTAAAAATACATATTCTCCATTAGTTTTTGGTAAAATATCAGTTAGCAAGTAGCATCTTTATCACGTGCTTTTGATAGCCATCAACAGCCTTCTGGTTTAATTCTGGTTGGATATTTGACAACTCTTTTTAGCAGAATTTGTGGAGTTCATTTAAATTGGGTTTCCTGGTACAGACCCAGCATAGCCCAAAATTCTACAATAGGGTTGAGGTCCATTCCAGGTCCAACACTATCAGTTCAAATAGCTGTACGTAATTGCAAGTTATTTGGATGTGTCACCCCTTTGCCTAAATGTTGCAGATGACCCAAACTGTCACCCTCAGATGACAGGAAATTAGTTTGGATGTTAAGGAATGAGGCAGGAACCACCCCCGCCTAAGCTTGCCATGAACTGGAAACTGTTGAAACACCAGCATCACTGTAGACAGTATGCCAATTTTACATCGCCTTACACCAGCGGTCCCCAACCTTTTTGCGCCACAGACCGGTTTAATGTCAGACAGTATTTTCACGGACTGGCCTTTAAGGTGTCGCGGATAAATACAACAAAATAAAATGATACGACCAAGACAAAAACTGTGGTATTTTGTAAATATAATAATAAACGCGAATTCACTGTGTAATTGTGTAACTTTATTACCAGCGTCCTCCTGAAATGCACCAACAATATTGAGAGTAACATCCTCCTCTCTGCCCCTTTAATGCTCTCTGATCGCTATGGTAACGTGTAAATATTTCTTTCAAAATAAGACACATAACTACAGCACGGGAAAAGACCCAGGGAAACCGAGTTAACGATAAAAACCCTGAAAACGATAAATTTCACACCCGGACCTCAACTCTCGCGGCCCGGTACCAAACAACTCGGTCCGTGGCCCCGGGGTTGGGGACCTCCGCCTTACACCAACTTCAAGATTGACTTAAATTTACACTCAGTCTGAATGCATTTAAAAAGAGCTTACACAAAATTAGGTTTTTAGTTGGAAAGTCTCATCCAATTTGATCTTTCAACTCTCAAAATGAGGTGTATTTTCTAAAATCTTACACAGCACGAGTGCATCTCTCTTACATTGTCTCCATTCCTGTTCAGTGTATTGTGGTCACCAAACTCAGGAACCCAACACATAGCATGCCACAAAGTTGCCATGGTTTAAAGAATCCCGAATAATGCAACGATTATGAGAAAACTGTGCACAAATATAGGTGATGGGATCCACAATAAGCAAAAAGCAATTTGTAGCAGTTGGTGCTTCTGCTCCATGTTACTTTTTTTCACAAATGCACTGTTGTTGCTCTGGGATATATTTGCACATTATTCTTTCAAACAAATTAGATGCTATGTGGGAAGCCAATAACGGTGATAATTAAAACGTTCCTTTTCATCTCCGCTGTCTGTCCTGCCCCTCCAGCTTCTTCCAGACGTAATGATCTAATATGATACTCCACACACTGCTGAAAAACTGCCAATAACTCACAACACGTCTCTGATTTCTGCACCGCCACAAGCCACAGTGGCATGACGTTGTATCCAGTACCGTCGCTGACCAATTGTGTTGCTGCCTGTCACCGGCGCTCAGCAAATGAGAGTGCAGGAGCGAGGCTGAGGCTAGCAACGAGGAGGAGGCGGCGGAGGAGGTGAAGGAGGAGGACAGTGGAAGACTGCAGTGGCAGCAGTAACGGTCCCTGGGCCCCACGGATACTCACTGAGTCAAACACCGAAAGCTGTGTGATCGAGCGGCTGAGTCTGAAGGGTTGTGTTTGTCTCCAAGATGGGGACAAAGAGCGCACGTGTGCACGCTCTCTTTTTTTCACTGTATGTGTCCGTGTTTGCTGTCTGAGTGATACGGAGTTAGAAAAGAAAAGTATGAGAGAAAAACATGCCCCGAGTCAGAGACAGACACAAAATGAAGCAGCGATTTTTGCTTTTCCATCTTCCTCTTTTCTCTCCCTGCCTTGTGTCAGCTAAGATAATTCTTCTGTTAGTCAAATGAAAGGCTGTGGCTGAGGGGTGTTTCTGTTGGATATTGATACATTTTAGAGAGTGATAGCTGCATGCCTCCCAGCTGTGTGTTCACCAACCGAACTGTTGATTTATGGACTGTTTTTGATCAGAATGGAGCTGTTCAACATTGCTGGCAGATGCAGCTGCTAAGTGATGGAGAAATCATTAGACACATCTCCAGGGATGGTTGGCTAGTGAAGCATTATGTTTGCTAGTGTCTTCGTCCGGTATTATTTTAGAGTGTAATGCTGCGCAATCAGTTAAGGCTTGATTAAGGAGGACAAACTGGTGTCTGGAGGATTTTTTTTAACCCACAGCCATGGGGGCTGAATTTTAAACTGAAAACACAGGTGCAGGTAGACTTTCTGTACTCTACAGCCGGAGGCCTTTTCCTGAGGGGCTTGCTCGTCCTGTGGGTTTTCTCCGGGTACTCCAGCTTCCTCCCACACTTTAAAGACATGTTGGTTAGGTTAATTGGTGATTCTAAATTGGTTGTAGTGTGAGTGAGTGTGTGTGAGTTTTTGTCTGTCTGTAAGTTAGCTGTGTGAAAGACTGGCCACCTTGAATGAGATAAGGATAGATGGATGGATTAAGCAAAAGAAAAGTAAAAGTTCTGATTCTGCCGAAACATTTATATATAACTAGAATTTTTTTCGAGTTGAGCAAAGGCTACCAATGTTTAAGCTTTTTTATAAAGCAGTTTAAAATCGGGTATGATACCAGAAGTTTCACAGATGATACTAATATGAGTAGAGTTACCCAATTTGGTAGCTCGGTTTAAAAAAAAAAAGATCCCATGCACTGTAAACTCCTTCCTAACAAACTGAGGTATTTGTGGCAGGCTTTTCATTTAAAATGTGAACATTTTGTTGATAGGACACGGAATAAAAAGTAGCTTTACTTACATTCTGTTAGCTTAAGGATTTATATTATAGAAGAACTTTAACTTTTAGAACGTAGTTGATTTCACAGCAGGAATGGCAGCTGCCTTAAAAAAAGTTGTAAAGTGTATTTCAAGATAACAGTGCAAAGTACTTCTATACCCGACTCTCACTGGCTTTATTATCAATGAGTCTGGGCAGAGCTATCACCATCTGTGTAGTTTTTCTTGTGCTTGTGGGCCTTATCTCTATCTTGGTTTTGTTCCTATAGCACATCTCATTTCCTTATTATAGCGAAACACTGGAGAAAGAAAGTCACACACCGAGGCACTTTCTTTTTCTTTCTTTAATCCACCTGCTGATGCTGATGTTGGCCTGTTTGCCTTTGCCAGTGACAAACCGCAAAACAAGACATAAGAAGGCCAAAAGAATGTCAGGGGTCTTAAAGAATTAAATAATGGGAGGGGGGGCAAGGAATTGCTGAGCATCAGATGTGTCAGGAACAACGAATCATTTGTTGGAAAGCTCTTTAATGAGATTGAATTGTAGCTTCACTTCTTGATTGCATTGTTCATGTCTGGCTGAAAAGTGGCATTTTATAGATGCTTCCCGGCTCCAGATGACAAATGCTCTGTAGCAAACACCGTCACAGCCGACCTGACACAGGATTTAATAATGTTGCTAACTTTTCTGTTGTTTAACTTTTTGCCTGCGTCACAGCTGGCCTTTAGCTTTTGTTCTCGCCGCTTAGTTACAGAGGGAGAGTTTAAATCCTCATTGGTCAAAATCGTCACATGAACCTTTGACATGGAATTGGTGCTTTGGCATTTAGGAAGGGAAGATGAGCGTAATGTGGCGTAGAGCTCCATAGATCATTATGTGGAGGTGTCTAACCGCAGAGCAGAGGACGGCGGGGTCTGAGCCGTATTTCATTTTGCTTCGAGGCGTAAAAAAGAGGCTCATTAACATGCATGGCCACAGGTTGTTGTTGCTCTTTCTCTCTCTCTCTTTCTGCGTGTGTCGAAGCACAGCATCGATAGCAACTGACTCGTTCTTATTAGGCTTTAGCTAACCCTTCAGTTGTCAAGTCGTTTTTGTCATAACTGTTTTCTTTTTCATGTCTAGCAATCTGATGTGAGTGCTGCATGGTATGAAGATGTGAGGATGTTGATTAAGAGATACTTAAGAAGTAGAAGATATTCCCTTGCCTGGCTGTATGTTAATGAAGTTGTTCATGTGATCAAAATAACTAAGTGCCTTATTAGTTTTTAGGATTCATCAGATGTCACACCTACTTGTGGTTTGGCCTAAAATGTTTCAATTAAAACTGCAACAAGTCCTCCAACCTGAATGATTTCTTGTCCTTACCCTCTAAAAGCAAGACCCTTTTGTTGTTCCTCCATCGACCCCGAGCTCCTCCCTGCACAGACGTTGTGGCGAGAGCAACGTCACAATGAAACATAATATGGGAAGAACATGAAAGCAGTCCTGTACGAGCAGGGCCCTAAAACATCGTGTATAATATATAGTCATAAAAAAGCATTAAAACCTCCACTACGCTAGCGGCCTTTGTGCTATTTGTCGCATTGCGTGGGTTTATCAAAGCTTTTCACTAAAAACAGCCTAGTGCAACCTGGAAAATGCTGTTCACTTAGTTGTGAAGGAAGGTGCAGAGATAATCCAATCTCCTTACCTTGAGTGCCTTTTAACAGCTTATTGAGGACACACTATAGTTAACCATTTGCAGTATTAGTATTACTATCAGTTCTGCTATAAATAAAAAATATGAAACATTTTTTAACTCCTTTTTTGTTCATGACAGGGAACTGGAAGCAAAGCAAAGAGGAGCACTGGAAGGCACTGCAAACGCATCCCCCTTTTTTCAAGGTCTAATCCTTCTTAGTAGGGGAGCGATAAGCGTGTTTTGACTTAGCCCCAAATTTCCTGTTGTTTATGCATCCTTTTGCCAAGTCACGTGGATCCCTGTAGAGTTGGATAATCTTACTGATGCCAGTTTGGCAGAGCTGCAAATGTACCACTGCCTCCTGGTCCAGGTCAGATCACGAAAGTGAGGAAGAAAACAAAATGCCCGTGTGTCTGTTTTCTTTCATTTTTTACCCTCCCTCTGTTCATCATTGAGTGAGCATTTGCTCGCAGATAGGAATCAGTCCGAGCTGCTGGCTTTGTCGACATGTGTCTCTCATTCCTCTGTGGTGCTCTATAGTTCCTCACTGGTGTGAAAGGAAAAGCCTCTTATACTTGCTGCAAGCTCCCACTAGGGCTTCTTTATGGGTTTCACAGTTGTGGTGTTATCAGTTGTGAAAGTTCCAAACATGAAGCAGCCATGTGGTTGGGAAACAGTAGCTACTGGTGACGCAAGGGTGTCCATTACATCATTAACTGCTACGCCATCTGGCAGGCTGGCTGTTGACCTTCGGCATGCTTCTTGTCTCGTTCTAACAGCTCACACTTTCAGCCTGATACAAAGCAAACCAGTCCACTACATCCACCACTCGTTAAATCTGGTGTTGTAAATTTGTTGTGTTGGGAGTGCTTTGAATCATCCACGACAGCCACACTCCAAATAGCTCAGAATGACTATGCATGTGTGAACAGTTTAGCTTGTGCAGTCCCCTCTTGTTTGATTCAGATTTTTTTCTCTCTTCTGTGCTATAGATTTGAACGTGCATATTTTAGATAAGTTACCATTACTTTTGACTTAAAATCTGCGGTTTAAGTTCAATTCTTAGGCTGTATAAGGGATTACAGCCATTTGCTCCTCCGTTAGTCGCAGTGGGAAACAGAAGCTGCTGAAGAGTAAAGCTGATGATGGTACACAGCATCTCAGTTCTCAGGCTACCACCCACCTGGGTCCTGAACCTGTAAGCTGAGCTAGGATGCTCATTAGAAAAGACTCTGTGGACCTCAGATTAGCTCTCAGCACAACTTTATAATAAGGCTTTATATAAGGCTGAAATGGAAAAGACAAACGTGGCAAACTTTTTTTTTTCATATGTGTGTATATATATATATATATGTGTGTGTGTGTGTATATATATCATTGAGAAATTCATGTGTGAATGCAACGCAAGTGATCCTTGCCAGACATTGTTACCTGACTACATAGCCTGTGGCAGTGGGAAATGTCAACAGTCTGAATGCAGTAGAAAATGCTGACACTATAGTAAAACTACTGCAGCAAGAAAACAAAATTAAACAAGCATTATTGGACACAAAGTAATAAAAAAGAAAGAAAGAAAAACTTAAAAGCATAGAGATTAAGGTGGAATGTTTCAGACATGTCGGGGTTGTCAGGTTGCAGGAATGGTTGCCAGTTTAATTGCGCTACCACTGTAAAGCATTGCCATAGAGAGAGAGACAGAGGTTTATATTGTATGGTTTGAGACTTGCAGTATGCAAACTGGTCTGGTCTATTCCAGGAATAACAAAAACTATACTAAAAAAAATCATAAAGAAGCTAGGCCTAAGTCACACAGGCCTAAGGACCAGTTAGCAACCATCTGGAAACCACTGCAGGAAAAATA
Source organism: Haplochromis burtoni (assembly GCF_018398535.1). Classification (NCBI taxonomy): domain Eukaryota; kingdom Metazoa; phylum Chordata; class Actinopteri; order Cichliformes; family Cichlidae; genus Haplochromis; species Haplochromis burtoni. The sequence continues at coordinate 1,934,375 of NW_024582437.1, forward strand.
TTTACTCCGTGGAAGATTGTTAGTGATTGCTGGAGGTTTCAGCTACGGTGAAATTGATTGCTCAAGTCCCATTCATGCAGGCCAAGAGACTGATTAGCAAATACCAATCACTAGGGAAAAGTGTATTCCACAACCACTCGGTGAATGGTTTTAGGAGGTTGTTGACATTCGCTAGCATGTAATTGGTCATAAAGAGTTGTAAACAGTGCTGCACTGAGGCCTTAAATAGAATATTATTTATAAATTTTTATAGTTATTATTATTATTATTATTATTATTATTATTTTAGTACATCATTATGCCTGTACGACTTCCATTTATCCTTCTTTCTTTTTAAAACCTGCATTACCTAAAAACATACCTTCGTCTTTGACAGTGCAGTCAGAGACTTGAGTGCTAAGCTAATAATGGCTTATGCTGAGTTGAAGTTCATGTTATGATTTTTTCCCCACATTTTTCAGTGTTCATCCTAATTAAAGGGTTTAACTTAACAGCACATATTTAAAGGGCAGTTGATGGGTACTCTCTAGTTCCTTAGCTATTTGCCTTGACTTGGTTTTACAACACAGACTTGAAACTGCTTAGACTGAAAAACAGTCAAACATGTATGGGAACAGTTAATGTAATTAGCCCTGGCAAAGTACATTTTAAACTCTTTAAAGGGGACCTGTTGTGCTCATTTCCAGTTCCATATTTTATCGTGTGGATTATTACACTAGGGTTGAATAAATGAAAGAACAAAATAATAATTCTTACTTATGCTGTACTCTGCCTTGATAAATCTCCTCGGTTCAGTCAATGTCCAAAAAACAAGCCTTTGAGGTCCCTTCATTTTCTGTGGCAGCTTCCTTTTGATTGCCTGCCTCTGGTAAAGAAAATATGAAAAAGAGGTCCCCTTTGAGACGTGCATATTTGTTTTGCCATGCTAGCTGGGGGTGACAGGTGATGGGTGTGCCTTTCCACATTAATATTTTGTCTTTACAAATGTTAATTTGTTTCTTTGTTGTGCTTTGTGTGTTTTACTGTCTCATTCTTCTTTTAAACTGACTGTTGATGATTTTTCTTTTAAAAAGACTTGAAACTAAAGAATAAGTTCATAAAAATATTGCCACTGAGTTGACTTTTGCCTCCATATTATAAAAAGAATGAAAATGTAAACACCCACAAAGGCACAAATACGTTATTTTTCACATGCGTTGTCCTTCTCTTTACCTCTTTGCTTCTGTTTCCATCTTGCTTTCTTAGACACATCAATTCTGTTCTTGAACTCTGACACACACGCGTTTTGATACCGTTTGGCCTTGTAGCTTAGTGAAACAGAGCTAGAAGAAGGGCTTCTGTTCTACTGATGAGACAGTAATTAGTACTAACTCCTAAGGGAAAGCAGATAGACTTCACATAGCTTGACACTCTTTCACTCTCTTTCTCCGTCTGTCTGTCTGTCTGTCTGTCTGTGTCTTTTCTCTCTCTGGTCCTGCCATTAACAGCAGCAGCATGTCTGTGTCCTCAAAACAAGTACAATCTAGCACATTCAGCTAACTTTGTGTCAGCCTTTGTCAGCTCTGTCAAAACCTCCACTGCATGCATTAATGGAAAGACGAGACAGAATGTGATGGAGAATATATGTACATGCAAATATAAAAGGTACAGAGATGGGGTCAATTTTTAGTTGGTATATTTGTAGAAATATACCAACTGTGTGTTTTCACTGAATTGACTGAAGGAAAACATCTATATAATTTTTGCAGCTCAACCTGCTCTGTTTGGCACCTTCTCTTGACTGCTTCAGTTTGTTTGATTTTAAAAAGAGCACACAGTGAAGGACATTTCCATAGAGATTGTGCATTTTCATTAGCGATTTAGACACTATGGTCATGTGTGTTGCTTTGGTCCATGTGGGGATGGGCACTTGGGTGAAATGGCCAGAAAGATTCTGTTCGCTTCAGCAGTTTTGCTGGAATGATTGAAAGTGTGAAGTGTGTGCGAGGGAGCGCAGCACTGGGAATCTTGTATTGCTGTTTCAGGACTTTTTCAGTGTATAGGAGAAAGTGTTTTAGGAGCCATTTTTTTGATTGACAACGTTTTTGCTGGAACACCCAAGAATTTAATTTTTATTATTTGTATTTTTTTTTTACTACCACTTTAGATGCTTTTGTATGAGTGTGTCAGTGTGTTAGTGTGATTTATTCTGTATGTTTACACATGTGGCTTTGCGACCATATGTAAGTGGATAAACCTGCTGCTGAGTGTTGTGGGATTACCTGTTCAGATTAGCTCAGTTAACTCATTTATAAATGTAAAACCCAAACCTGGGATCTCATCAGCCTTTTAATAGGCTTTGACTTGTTTTTTGTTGTAGGCAGATTATATTTGACCTACCTCAGCCAGTGCATGCCTTTTGATGCCCTTTACATAAGCATTCAAATTTTGTAAGCTTTTTACTGGAAAAGAGAGTTTTACATGTTGCACTGTAGCTTCTGTTTAATTGTTTAGCCATTTGAATTCAGTGTGGTAATGGAGGAAAAACTACTTTACAAAATGCAAATGCGCTACATGACTAAGATTAGCTATGTAGCTTGACAACAAGGTCTGCTTGTTGCATCTTTAGGTATTAGCCAAGATGGTGGTGTAGTCATGTTAACACCAAGGGCTACTCTTTATTTTTTGCATTCTCTTTTGTTATGCTCATTTCCCCATTTAGGCCTTTTTTTTTTTTTTTAGAATTACAAACAATTTTAATCAATACAAAGTTAGCACTCCCAGCTAACTTCCTGCTAGCTTACTTGGCAAATTTTGGCAAGTCTGCTAGCAAACTTGCCAATTTGGTTGCTTACAATGAGCACTAGAAGTTCATGCAGTTTATTAAAAATGTTGTTTATACCCTAAGTTCCCATCTCATGGCTTGGCTAATGAGATTGAGAAAATGTTTTAATTTCAACAGAGGAGATTAGATATTAGCAGAAGGGCAACATGGCTAACAAAGGGAATAAAAAACCCTTCTATTTTGGTCTCTCCAGATATCCGTGGAGTACTACCAGTCAATCTGACTGGTAGTTTCTGGTACAGCCTGACATATATATCTCCAAGTGGATGGAGAACATTGGTACAGTCTGAGGAGGTCAAAAGGGCAGATGGCTGCTGCTCCTACAGCCTGGTTTTAAATGGGAGTTTTTCCTCCCCACTGTCACCAAGTGCTTGCTCATAGGGAGTCATCTAATTGTTAGAGTTTTCTCTTTATTCTTGTAGGGTCTTTACCTTACAACTGTTACTGTTGATGTGATTTGGGGCTATGCAAATTAAATTAAATTGAATTGATGTGACAGACAACAGTGTAAATATGGAGGTATCGAGTATAAAAAATAACCAGTCACATACATCCATTTATTCATGTAGGTGCCAGTGAGGATGGATACAGTAAGTGGTTCATCAAAAAGAACAACTTCAGGGTGATGATGAAGATTTGTGCCCAAGCAGGCCCAGTTAGTCAAAGCTATAAGTAAACTGGGATTACAGGCAGTGGTTTCTTACAGATTTGTTTTGCCCAGTTAAACAGATTCACTAAATTGATTTGGTGTTTAATTCTGCTGAATCATGAGGCATCCCAACCACAAGTCAAAAGTGAAAGCACATCTGAGTTTATGAACCGTGGCTTCCAAGACACGTGTGCTAGAGCTTTAAGCCCTCGTTACAGGGCTTTTAAGAACTAGTTAAATGTAAGATGTCATGTATGCCACCAGACTAAGCAGCTCTCTAAAAATTAATTATGAAATCTAAAGTTGATGATGGGCCAGTGAAATGGAGCTACATTAGAGCTGTTTAATGTTAAATCTTTGCAGCAGGATTCTGGGCCACTTGTGAATGGTCCAGGGGTGTTTTGGTTAAACAGATGCAAAAGGATTTAGTATATGAAAAAGGATGAAAAAGGATTTAGTATATTCTAGATGAAATAAAAGCATTTCCACCTCCGTAAATTCTTATACCCTCTACTTGATTTTTTCCTTTTGTAGCTTGTTACTCGCTGTTTCCTGAGCTCTGGACTCCCGCTGTTCTTCTCCAATATCCCACCATTTAATCCCTTTTTACAGTAGAGACAGCTCTACACTGGGCAAGCAGAGCAATGCTAATAAATTCACCCTTAACAAGATTGCAATTAGCCTATTGATTCTTTCAACCAACTTCCTTGCCGCTGCAAAATTGCCTTGCACAATTACATTTCTGTGACACAGCGCAGTGACAGCTAACCGCCTCAGATTTAAATGTGCTTTGATCCCCTCGCCCTTGGAACGATGAAGGTCACTCATCTTTTCTCTGTCCACTCTCTGCCTTTTCATCCATACACCATGTGAATATAGCAATAACACGTTCCTCTCCTTGTTTGCCCTTCTGCAGACTGAAGAAGAAGTCTCAGTCGGTGGATATTGCCAGTCAAGGTTTCTCCCCGACACTGGTGCCCGCCTCGCCCCTCAACAAGGCTGCGCCATCTGTTGCCAAGACAACCACCGTCCTCGCGGTGCAGGAAAACAACACCACCAACTCCCAGCGCCGCAGCCCCCGATGTGGCGAGCTGAAGAGAGGCTACACCATAGGTAAATGACACAGGGGCTGGGGCTGTGATCCTGTCTCTCTGTGTGCCAGTGGAGAACATTTCGCCTGAATTTGATGTCCAGTTATTACTTGAGTCAACATTAAAATGCACCGTCTGAGCTGCTGACATGCATTTCTCACTCAGTTTAGCTTCCCCTTGTCACCTCTTCAGATGCTCTCCCCATTACACAACTCCTGATTCATTTCCTTCACATAATTTTTAATCATGTGGCTCTGATGAGAGTTGTTCCTGTGATGAATTCTATTTCTGGTGGTGGTGGTGCTGGTGGTGGTGGTGGCTCTGCCTGCTGTGGCTCTTTCTGTGTCAGCCAGTGGGTTGGTACTAGTGCCCTTTAGGGAGCTGACTTTTTGGAGATAATGAAATGAGTGTGAGCTAAACTAATTTCCAAACTGATGAATGCGGTGCATCCTCTGTTCACTTCATTGATGAGATTTACTTCACAAGCTGCTTGGGTTGAGGTTAGAAGGTGGAAGTGTGATCTGCGAGGTATTTCTTGCTGTAGGCCTGTTCTACTTTTATTTCACAGTCCCTTTCACGCTGGCTTTATTTGATTTTTTTCAAATGTGTGCTTTAAAGCAAGTCATACCGAATCCAAATACATTGTTATTGTTGCTTTTGGACTCGATGTTTAATGTAGCAAGCTGATGAAGTTATCTGTAGCTGTGGAATCAGATTTGAAGGAGCAGGAAAAAAAAGTGATGTAAAGCTCCAAATATGTCAGAAGGAATTTCAGAGAAAAGTGTATAAATATATGAACAGGACATTTTAGTTCAATTTAATAATACCGCAATTAAAATGACACAATCCTTGGGTATGTAAATTTCAGTGATATGATGCTATTAAAATACATTAATAAGAAAACAGGAAGTAGCAATAAGATGGCTACTGCTACCTTTAACAGCAAGTAGCCTTCTGGACAACAACTATTATACAATACAACAGAGAATTTCTCCAGAATATCACTTTTTATATAATGGACTGTATGGTGTGGTCAGTATTATTAGCCCCCTGAAAAACTGAGCGTTTTATTGAGCCAGAGCACAAACCACTGATGTGCAAAGATAACTTACTTTAAAATAGGATTATCTTCCAATTAGCATACAGTATAAAAACTTCAGCAAAGGTTCGAGCTGTCACTCTAGAAATCATCAAGGCAAAAACTAAAGAAATCAGTTTAGATTTGAGAAAACAAATTGTTGATACTCACAAAGCAGGAGATGGATATACAGAGTTATCACAGTGCTTCTAAGTGTCAAAAACTGGAGTAAGATATATCATCAAGAGAGCCACATAGTCCAGAACAAGCCTGGCAGAGGTAGGATGCCAAAGACTTCAAAGACTCTGTAAGGAAAACTGATGAGAGATGTGTCTAAACAACTGCCAACACAAGAATGAATGACTTAGCCAAGTCGGGAATTGTAGTCGGGAATTAAGAAGACAATAAAATGCTGCACAGGAAGGGTCTCTGAGGTAGGAGACCAGGAAAACCTCAATTTCTGTAGAAGAGACACCTACAAGCCAGAGTGAAGTACGCTAAGGACAACCTGGAGAAAGATTATGCTTACTGGAATGCGTCCTCTGGACAGATGACATGAAACTAGATCTCTTTGGTCATAGAAACCAAGCAGTCAGCACCAAAATTGGGTCGTTGCTGTGAGCGACTTGTGTTGTGTGCTTGACAACAACCAACAAAACATATGTCGCTCCTGGACAGGAGCTACCTCTAGAAGACCAAAGTGAACATTACTGGCTGGCCTGCACAAAGCCCTGACTTGAATTCAAATGAAAATCTGTGGGGTGAATTGAAGACCAAGGTTCATGCCAGTAGACGCTTTAGAAATTCTCAAAAGTAGAATGTGCTGGGATTGCTCAGGAGGCAAGCGTGAGACTACATCAAATGACTTCAGGCTGTTATCCAGAAAAAAGGATACACAGCTGAGGCTAATAATTCTGTTCTCATCTGTAGGAGTAGGGAGTAGTGAAGGAGTGAATGATTTGGGATAAGGTAAAAGGTCACTGTGACCTCACACAGTTTTGCACATTCATTAGCTGGTTGTAACAAACTTTCACAGAAACATTTATGCAGCTACAACATTTTATAGCCAAAACAGAAAAGATCAAATCTAGACAAACATGGATGTAAATTGCACCAAGCAAAGGCATACAACTGTACGATGGCAATTCTAGTCTGATGCCCTTGCAGCTCTATTATTAGAGTTCTTGGTACATTTGAATTTCACTTCATGGCTGAGCATACAGTCTGATTAATCATGTAAATCAGTGCAGCAGCGGTGGCTGTTCTGCAGGGAGAGGACAGCTTTAGAGCTGAGTTGCTGCAGGACCGTGCCACTTTAGGGTCGCAGTGCCCCACTGAGCAGGCACGATTTGGCTCAAGGTGTGCCGCTCTACTGGTGCCACACCAGTGAACTTTCTATAGTGATTACACATCGACGCCGCTGCTTTAAGCAGGGCATTGAGCGAAGAACGGACTGATCCATCAGCTCAGTCGGCAATAATCAATAGAGGAAATTGTGGGATAAAAGCTTGGCCACACAGGTGGACTGGCTGTTGACAGTTCGGCCCGCTCTTGTCATCCATTACCAATTCAATGGCAGCTGCTGGCTCTTTGTAAAAGCACAGGGTCGGAAGTCACAGTCATTCAACCATAAAATGAAATGCGACCGTGACTTATTGTGCTTTTACGGCTTTTAACTACAAAGTAACAAATTGTACAAGGTTCCAAAGCATGAGTCATAGCAGTTAATCATTTGCTCTGGCTAGCGTTGTCCTAGATAAACCACAATTAGATCAAGGCCCGACTTTTCACATGACTACAGAAATACTGCATCTGCCAGTTATTTACACGGCTGGATCACATAATGAGACATTGATGAGCGACTGTCCCATCTCTCTATTTCTTATCGCGATTGGATGTGGAGCCCTGGGGCATTTTTAAACCCAGGCCAGGCTGCTCCTGCAGGGATGATCATGCTAATTTATTCTAATGGGATAGCAATAATGTGGCAGGCCACTCGCTGCGCTTGTCTGCCAAGCTTCAGACAGACCTGTCATTAGAGGCACATAGCAGATTCACAACAGACGTTTTAATAACCCAGCCAATGAGCCTCCTACCAAGGCGACGCCACCTCCGAGGGTAAGTGTTGATGGTGTTCTTCAATTAAAAGTGCTACAGTCACTGCTGCATCCTGTAACTCAGAACGAGAAGAGAGCGAGCAGCATCCAGACATGACGTTGATGAGGATCAGCCATTGCTCAGACTGCTCATTTCATTACATGATTTGCTCAAGAAGAATTGATGGATAACTGTATAACTCTACATACATGCTGAAGGAGAAAAAAGGGTGTAACCAGAACAAAAAGAGAATAAAGAAGTAAAGACAAGGAAATAAGAAGAGAAAAGGGAAAATGAGAGGGGAATACACAGAGAAAAGAGAGGCTGTGGAAGAGAGAAGTGGCAAAAGTAGGAAAGGAGTGTGAGGGGAAAAGAAGAGAAGTGAGGAAAAAGAAAGGAATGGAATGTGGAAAACGGGTAGAGGCAAATGGGAGTAAAGGAAAGGAAAACACTGAAAGGGAGAAAGAAGTTAAAGGAGAGAAACTATGGGTAAACAATAGAAAAGAAAAATGAAAAGAAAGGAAATGAACAGGTTTTACAGGAGAATAAATAGGGAAGGAGAGAAGAGTGATGGAAGAGAAGACTAAGGAAATTTGACACGAACAAAGAATGAATGGGGAAATGAAAAATGAAAGGAAAGAGAGAAGGTAGGAGAAAACAAAGAAACGGCTAATGAAGGAAGGGGGAAGTGGAAGGGAGGAAAATATAAGATGTGAAAGGGGTAAGCTAAGCAAAGAGACGACTGAGGAGGAAATTTAAAGAAGGGAAAAGGGGGGGAAAGAAGGCAAAGGAAACAAGATAAAAGGAAGTGAAAGGAGGAGAAATGATTGGCGCTATATAACGAAGGAAAGTAAAACTAAAGAGAGGGAACAAGTGGAAAGATTGGCAATAGAGAGGAAATGAAAGGAGAAAAAAAAGGAGAGGCAAAGGAAAGATTCTTGAGGGAACGACACTTGACACCAGCTCTCCCCAGAGTCCCGGCTTCTCCGTCTGACAGCCTCCTAGTCCTACTGCCACGTCTGACCTTTACATCATTATAGCCAGCCTCAAGCCTGCACTCCAGAGCCTGGCGAGAGAATGCCAAACAGGAGATGAACCTTGTGTCCCCGCGACTGTATACTCATTAAGGATGACTTACCGTGTTCCTGCCTACAACAAGCGCATGCGAAAACTGCTTCATCATACTGTGCTCTCATTGCCGTACAAGTGCTCTTCAATCTCTTTATTCTCCGGGGCTGACTCATGCTCTCCGTGCCTATATGGAAGCACACATGGGTCTGACTCTGCCTATGTTTGTGTACAGTCTCAAGTTAAATATGGAGACGGATTATGGCTATAAGGCATCTTTGTATGGACGCAAAGGCAGAGCCCTGCACAGCATGTCACCGCACCTAATGGCTTCTAAGAGGAGAGCTGGATCCCCCCATTCCTGTTATTTCTGCTCTTTCTACCATTTTATTCCCCAGTGTCTCCTCTGCTTTCCCGCCTTTTCCAACCACCCCCCATGTCTCACTCTCTCTGTCTTCACAGTCTCTACCTTGTTATGCTCTAATGTATTTCCTGTGTTTCTGACCGGGGGGTACCGGCAGAAGGGTAATCTGTCTCAAAGACAGACGGACAGCTCCACAACAGAATTCTACAAACTGTGGCACCAACCGCCGCTGAAGTGCTGGAGAGGGACATTTTATCACGTTACGATCTAGTCTGGCTTAATTTCTCAACTGAGACAGCTAAACTTATGCTCATGCACATATAAGCACATATGAGCAGACCATTGCCTACAATGGTTAAAACCGGACCTGTTCATAGAGGGTATGCAACTTTGTTAAAAGCAAAAATTATCATCAGTGTTTTCTAAATTTACAATTGAATCTTTACATTTGTTTTTGGTTTAAGTGTGCTAAGTTGTAAACTAGTTTTCTATTGATTATTGATGGGGAACAATCAGACTATCACAGCAGTCAGTCAGAGCCTGTTTCTGAATTCCCATCAGGATCCATCATGAATAATTTCCTTTTAAACAAGGTAAACTGTGTGAAATTATTCGAATGCTGCTGTGCACACCTCGATGAGCACTAGCGGCTTGCAGGCAGAAGCAGAGGCCCGACTTTGCCAAGCATAGCATTGTATCGAGGGGAGCTGACAGAGGAAATGCTAATAAACAAGGCGGGTGTGTACGTGGCGGCGTAACCTAACACCCCGAGAGCGGCGGACCCTGCCACCGCCACCTTCTGACTGATTATTCACCTGTTAGTTATTCATTGGATTCTCACTGGAGGGTCGAAGAGGGGGAGGAGTTGGTGTAGCGGTCAGAATATCATTAGCAGCTATTCACAAGATCGAAGGAAGTGTCGGGTTGAGCGTTGGAGCTGGTGTCCTGTTGCTCCTTTACTACTTGTGCTTGATTTTGTGTGTAAAGCCATCGCTACAGCAGTTGTCCTTGAAAATAGTACAGTTTTCCCCCAGTCCCCAGCAGCAGCAGCATAGTCACAGCATGATGTAGCAGGAGGAGCTAATCACTACAGCGGCTGACAGTTACAGCCAGCGCCGCGAGTGCTATACTTGTGTCACTCTTGGTTTCTGTATTTGATGTAATTGTCTCAGGTGGCACATCTCTTGTGTTTACACATCCGGACTGTAGCCAGGGGTGGCAATTACACACAAGGCTCTTTAAGACATCCCCTCTGCTCTTTTTCTAGTAAAATGGGACAAACTTGAATTTCTGAAACTAGAAAAGAGAGATAAAAGAGATGAAAGCAGTGTAGTGGAGCATTCAGTTTCATTTGCAAATTGAGTAATGGGGAACTCCCAAGATTGTGCAGTCCAAAGTTCAAACTTGTAGTCTCAGACATGCAGTGGTAGACAGGAAAGCTGGCAGTGCGGCAAAGAGTCCAAATAGAGACAAGACAAAAGACAAAGCTCCTTAGGTAGAGTGGTTGCCCCATGATCGGAAAGTCGGGGGTTCGAATCCATTGAAAGGCTACCGTAAGGTACTGTCTCTACACACTGCTCCCTGGACGCTGCATTTGGTGGATGGCGATCGCTTCACTGGGTGAATGGGTTAAATACAAAGGAATAATTTCCCTACAGGGACTAACAAATTATTATTATTGTTATGTGGAATGTTGGAAAGCTTGACTGACAAGAACAAGATGACAGAGAACAATGGGAACAAGGGACTATATGTGTTACTGGTGGGTGATTAACTGATTAAAACTGCGTAAAAAGTTAGCCGTTTTCCTTTGTCTTTTTGTCTTTGCTCTTACCAGCTACAGCCACTGCTGAGTCCACGAGGAATTCAAAATTCCATAATCCCCACTTGCCCCTGGGATGCATTGATGCATGTTTTGTTGCTCCTATTATGCTCCATAGTAGTGAAACATCTGGATCTAAAGTTGTTGTTTTTTTGACCAGTTCAATTTTCATTCCTGTTTTATTTATATAGTACAATCACAACAATAGTCCCCTGAAGTTGCTCTATATGTATGGGAAATACCCAACAATAATACAGATTAAAACCCCAACAATCAAATCAATGTGAGCAAGCACTTGGCAACAGTGGGAAAGAAAAACTCCCTTTTAACAGGAAGAAACCTCTGGCAGAGCCAGGCTCAGGGAGGGACAGCAATCTGCCACGGCCTGTTGGGGGTGAGGGGGAGGGAGACAGGATGAAAAAAAGCGTCCATTACAACCAGAGAAGATACTAAGACTTGGTATCAGGGCTGATCCAGAAACATTTTTATGGATCATTAGCCGCGAAGGAAGGGAATAAGAGTCTCATCCTTCCCACAATGCACTGTGCTGTGTTACAAACCTTTGCCTTCTGGTGTTGCTGCTCGCTGCCTTAATGACAGACATGAGAGTGCTTGAGAGTGAAAATGACTTTGAGAAAATCTGCAGAATTAGATTATCTGAGCTGCTTATGATACCAAAAACTAATATTTCTCCTCTGTTTTTGTCATCAGGAAAGATCAGAGTAAATATATTTTCAGGACGCTGCTTCTTATCACCATGTAAAACCCAGCGTTTCTATGGTCACATCGTTTCCAACAGTCGAGAGGTGAAGATCTTAGATGCAGGAGGATAACTTTTATTGTGTCAAATGATATGCCAGTATAGGTACTCCTTTTATTTACCTGCTTTAATATGTTCACCACCAGGGGGTAGCGTGTTTCCAGAAAGTTTTTAGTGCAGTCAGAAGTAAGTTTGCAGTTTATAGTCCATTTTTCTAAATACCTGGACTTCTACATTAGCAACAGTGCTTTCTTTGCATCCAGCGATTTTTCTTCTTCTTCACATGTTGTACTCAGATTGTCCCCTCTAAGCTTCCTCCTGGATCTCGGTACTTCCAGGAGTAGCTGGTCAGCTGACCTAAAAGACCAACAGGGTGTGTAGGGACGAAGAAGCCCTACACACCAGAAGAGAGGTAAAGCAGGGCAAGATTGGGAAAGTATTAAAAAACAAACATAAGAATTTTAAAATAAACTCTAAAAGACACAGACAGCCAGTGCAGTGAGGCCAGCACAGGGATTATATGCTGTCTTGTATGAGTTCCTGTTAGCAGTTGTGCAGCAGCATCTTGAACCAGCTGCAGATGTGAGATCAACGACTGACTGACTCCCACTGACTCTGCGTTTCTTCCACTGGGTCTCACATTTTTTTTAATCCACACAGCTTTTATATTTGTGAAAAAAAAGATAAAAAGTGAGCATAGTTAGTGAGTACAGTGTGGTTCATGTGTCAGACATGTAATTTTTACTAAAAAGGTGCAATTTTGAGTCCCTGCTTTCAAATAATTGCCTAATGGCCACTTATTCCGTTTTAGGTGAGTAAGAGGTGACTTCAGACTCACTGTTTTTGACATGAATGTGTTCAGTGCAAATGGACATTAGGTATGATGTAAACTTCAGCTGTTTGTCATATATCTGTCTGATATACATTTCTGTAAAGATTAGGTTGATATAACCATTCTATTAGTTTGCTGTAGAACTCCAGACATAGTATTTGTGGTCTGGAAAGAGAGTTTGGCAACATTTGTTTTATTAGAATTGCATTTCATAAAGATGAGTCAAACTTTAAACCAGACAAATGAAAATATCCTGCTTACTCACTGCTGAGCTGTTATTACAGACCATGTATGATCCAGACTATAAGGGCAAAGGAGGACTCTTCTGCTATGAAATCCACCTTAAGTGTAAGTTGCCACTATGCTTTGCATCAGTATCGAACCTTTATATGTTCTCCCCTGAGTGAATAAGAACGACAGAGGGATTGGATGAACGTTTGTCAGAGAGAATAACCGTTAAAATGAGAAGGGAGAGAGGGAGAGTAAGAGCCATCGGTCACGCTCTGGCAGCAGCACCCACAGCCATGCCAGGGTGCTTTTGCCAGCGGTGCTGCTTGTGTGCGCTGAGATAAGCTCAAGCCTTCCTGCCTTGGCGGTATAGGCCGGTCACGTAGAACCAGAAGGCAGCTTAGCCCCACTGCAAATCCAGTGAAGTGTCTTACTTTCACTTCCTCCCACACAGCCTCGTTCTCTGCCTTTTTCAGGGTTTCAAGCTTTCTCTCTCCTCAGCATCTCCCAACTCTTGTTTGACACTGCATGTTCACTATAGAGATCGGTGTTTATCCTTCCTAGGAACCACTAACTTAGCAGAAACATGGAAGAGGTGGAAAGATGTGAGTCATGCAGATGTTTGGTGTGGAACTACAGCTGGCATATTCAGAGATTTCAGGTTTGAGACTGTTGGCTGGGTAAAAGAAGTCATTTAAATAAACAGGAGATGAATTCTTATTTTTTTTTAGCCATGTTCAATATGAAGATCTCTTAAAAGGCTAGTAAAGCTAGATATACAGGTGAAGACAAAATTCTACCACCTATGAAACTGAAAGTTTCTCTCAAAATTTTGTGCGCAGTCAGGGGTTAAAATGGGATTCAGCAGGTGGGGGAATCCTAAAATCAGTTGTAGTTGCTCAGCATGGTAGAGGATCACAACTCACAATAATTTAAATTAAGAGCTGGCAGTGATCAGCTGACCTGCGGCTCTTTGTGGATGTACACAACTGCAAACGAACCTGTTTATCCTGCACTAATATATGAATGTACATGAAAAATGTCACATGTACAGACCCAATATCTGATTTACAAACACGAGGACTTACATGTAAGCTTTACATATCCAGTTTATGGAATACCACTGAGAGAGTCCTTACCTTTAAATCTAACCTCTCTTCTTCCTCTCCTGTCCTGTCTTCCTTACTTTTCTCCATCTCTGAGTGAAGTTGGCTCTATGTCTTTTCTCCTCCTGTGAAATACAGCAACTGGACTTTAAGCTAGCAACACACTGTGTGACAAACTGCACACAAACAGTTTGTGTGTTTGCTGATGTTTGTTAAGCTGATAGAAACGTTGCATTTGAAATTACCTGCCACATAAAAAGTATTGCTCCCTTTATGCTCACTCGTCTTGTTCTAGCGAGATGCTGAAGTATGCGACCGCAGCTTGTGGACACTTGCAATCATTCCTGTGCTCTGCCAAAAAGTAAAAACACCAGCCTACTTTAACTTCTGACTTTGGCACACGGTTTTGCATCTTTCATATCTTTTTGTGCGACGCAAACAGGATTGCCTCTTATCCTTTAATGTTTAGGCTCAAATTGGTTCGATGTTTGATGGCCTGCAGTGAAACCTAAAGTAACAACCCAGTTTTGAAAATGTAAGAAGTAGAAAGTACCGATATTTATTTAAAAATGTCAGGACTAAATGTAAAAAGTTGTCAGACAATAAATACTCGAGTAAAGTCCAGATACCTGAAATTTCTATTTAAGTACAGTAACAAGGTATTTGTACTTCATTATTTACCACCTCTGACAATAATAGACTTATTAAACAAAAAAAACCAAAAAAAAATGACCAAGATCAGTATTATTAGCTGGAAAAAAACTGAAAATTTCTTAACCATAGCACAAACCACTGCTGTGCAATGATGTGCTTTAACTCTGTAACACTCAAAGCTTGTAAAATCAAGTTAAAACTTGTGATTTTCTTCCAATTTTACACCCAGTATTAAAACCTCAAGAGTTTGACCTGTCAGAAGCTACTAAAAACTAAAGAAGTTAGCTTAGACATGAGAAAAAGACTTGTGGATGCTCACAAAGTAGAAGGTGGATATATAAAGTTGTCACAGTTTTTCCAAATGTCAAGAACTGGACTGAGATGTATCATCAACAATTTAAAGAGAGCCACACAGTACAGAACAAGCCTGGCAGAAGTAGGAAGCCTTCAAAGACTGTAAAGCAAACTAGTGAGAGATGTGTCTGAAGACCCCAGAACAACTGCCAAGATATAAATACAAGTCAAGAGTCAATAAGAGTCGACAGTCTTGACTTGGCTGACTGTGAACCTGCAGACTGAAGTATGCTAAGGACAACCAGAAGAAAGACTATCCATACTAGAATTGTGTCCTTTGGTCAGATGAGACAAAACTAGAACTTTGGCCAGAGAGAGCTAATGTTAGAAGACAGAAGGGAGAGGAGTACCACCCAAAGAACACCCTCCCGACAGTGAAACAAGGAGGTGGCAGTATCTTGCTGCTTCAGTGCATCTGGAACTGGGAATTTCAATTTCAATTCCTTCAAGTTGGAAGGAATAATATGTGAAGATTTTGAAAGAAAACCTCAAGTAGTCAACAGCAAAACTGGATCCCTAAAACATGCGTTGCTCCTTGAGAAGAACTACCTCTAACTCTGACTTTAATACCACTGAAAATCTGTGGAATGAACTGAAGACTAAGAACAAGCCAGAAGACCGTCGAATCTGCAAGAGACTGAGAGATTAGCCAAAGAAGAATCGGCTGGGATTGCTCAGGAAACTACAACAAACGACTGCAGGCACAACTGACACAACAAGACATAATGTGGATTGCACAACACTGGACATTATATTTCTTTATTTCCAGTTAATACTTGTACAGCTGCTGTTATTGTGTATATATTTATTTATATTTCTTCATACATTCTTATATAGTTCTATATTGTGTATTTTGTTGCACAGTTATTTTATTTTCAACTTTATATATATATTTTATCTTATTCTTTCCCAGTTAAATTTACCCTTCATTCTAATTTGTGTTGTACAGTTATTTCATTTTTAACCTTAATTTATATTTTATTCCTTCCTAGTTAAATTTACCCTTTTTAATTTTTCATATTTATTTCCTATCTTATTCATAGCCTTTTCCTTTTTTGTTTTCTTTAGGTCACGAGCAGTTGTCCAAGCATTTCACTACATATCGTACTGTGTATGACTGTGTACGTGACAAATAAAATTTGAATTTGAATTTGAATTTGAACTGACTATTCATCAGGTGGTAATAATTCTGTCCTCATCTGCATTGTCTTCAGAGAGATATGTTTAGATATACTATATTCAGTGTTAAAATAGAGTTTATTATCAAAGCCATTGTTAAAAGCAGAGCTCTGTGCAGGTAACCTGATTAAGTCCTAACTCTGACAGCAACACAACTACACAGACACACACACACACACACACACACACACACACACACACACACACAACACACACACACACACACACACACACACACACACACACACACACACACACACACACACACACAGCAGTCTTTGCATACACACTAGGGGTTAAGGCAGTTTGGGTAATATTGTACAAGAACTTTGACAGTTAATCCGGTGAAAGCAGCTGTGCCTACAGGGTAGCACAGTCTACACTGCATGTTGATAAGAAAAGCCTCACAACAGCATGCCCAAAGGGCTGCATTTATACTGAGCAGCACCAGAAGCAGTCAAATCACACTGTTCTCGCAAACCTTAATTGGGATATCTGATACTTGTGGATGGGCTTTTTTTCTGTCTGTAAACAACAAAGCAGTGATTAGTTTTATTCAGGTACTGCTTGTAATAGCACCTGCAGTGTTTTTAGTTTGATGTAGACGTATCACGATGTGCGTCCATGCACTTTGAGGCCGTGCACAAGAAGTGTTTACATGCATGTACATACCTGATTTGATATATCCGCACTGCAATATGAGAGAGGTGGACAGACACATGCACCTCAGACCTGCACAGACACCCAGGAGGCCTCAGGAACCATTTTTACAAAGGTTAATAGTATGCTTTAGTCATCCCCAGACAGCAAGGGAGCCGCTTTGATGTTAACTTGGTTACAGGGAGGGAATGTCACCTCTGTTTTACCAGGTTTTGACTTTTTACTTGTGCTTATTATTCTCGGAGCACTCCCCACGTTCTTATCCAGACCAGACTAGCTGCTCTGCGCATTTAATCACATCCCATTGGTGCCCTCTAAACTTCCTCTTTGTATCATGATTATAAACAATAGGAGTTAAAAGGTGACCTGAATGCAAATGACATTTTCTGTATTGAAACGGTTGGTCCTATTGCAAAGCCAGACGAAGCAGCTCACAACCAAATTTATGCAGGCATTGAACATCTCTGGTTCCATCAATATTACACTAATTAGGCTGCATCCAGAGTGAATTAAGGTGAACATCCATTTAGCCAAACGCCATGTTTATAGAAGAGGAGGTATTGTTACACCTGTAGTTTAAAGAGGAGTTGCAGCTGCTGCTGCATGCAAATGCTATGAAACCTGTTTGCTGTGGACAGACTTGTGTATGCAGGACAGACATGCAACTAAGAGGATAAGAGGTTCACTTCTCCTTAGACTGTCTCAATGTTACATGGATCACAATGATGTTAGCCCTGTCGCAAATGGCCTTTAATATATTTGTCTGACATTTGTCATTCCTGAATGACGCGTGCACTCCCTAAATCAGTTCTGTGCACCTTTTATGCCCTTAGTTTTTCATAAGGAAATGATATGAGATTAACTTCAAACAGACCTTCACATTCCCCTGTTTCAAGGACACTTAATGTAGATTTGTATCCACAGCATAGTATGCTGTCATATGTATGACTCAACACTGTGTGGATCTAAATCGCTGCACTGAATCACATCTTGGCCAGCAGCAAAAGCCACAGAGATTTGTAGCCACCAAGGCCGTTGTTAGGTTGTTTTTTTTTTTCCCCTTCTCCTTTTTTTTCCACTTTGACTGAAACAAAAACATTAATGTTTTCTTCTGGAGTGAAAGAAAGCAGTGCAAGGAAAAGAGGCTGAATTTACTGCAGCACCACTGTAAAAGATCTATGGGTCGGATTTATTGGCCTGCCGGTGTAATTACGTTGACCGGGGAGTCTCTTGGTGGCCCTCTTCTCGTTGGGCTCAATTTATAAATGCCACAGAGGCAGTAATCCCACTGTTTCCCCACTTAGTTTGGAAAGGGCTGTAGCCATCCTCTGGCTAGGATTGATTACATATAGCTCAAAGGAAGAGTAAGCAGTTTTCCACTGTCGAACGCCAAGACCGGCCCCAGCTATTGATTCATTTTACAGCGGAGGGAAAATAAGATCTGCCACTTCGCATAACGGTTGATATTTGTTTCTCTTTGCTCATGAATTTATGGGCTCCCGTTGTTTAAGAACGGCTCTATTTCCCCAGTATCTAATGTACATACTAAAAACAGAAGAAACCCTGCTTATGCGACGGCAGGCGCTGTAAAGCATTATTACTCAGTGCCTTTAAGGAGTCGATAAATCTCACAGTTATGGATGATATTTATGGAAAAAGTAACCGAATTTACAGCAGCACTGGAATCAGATTGCTCGTACGAAACACTACAAGTTGTGTTAATGTAGATCCTTAATGATATACAACTGTTTGATCTGTGTCTTGCATTGTTCATTGCTAATCTTTTTCAGACATTTTCTAATTTTGATGCAGCTGAAAATGGTTATTATTATTATCATCATCATCAGTGATGATAATAATAATGATGATGATAATAATAATAATAATAATAATGATAATAATAATGATAATAATAATGATACAACTTTGCTGTCATCCCAATTGTTTTGTTTTTAGACATTATTCATGCAATAAGCACTCAGCAGAATAATGTTCATTGTTACTGCCCGACTCCACCTTTCCTACACTGAAATCAGATTTTGTGCTAACTTATTAGGGGATTTACGTGAAGTACAGTGGTAGTAAATCTGTTTGTACTCATTTTAAATTGGTATTGTTGAATTCTACTGCACTGTTTACGCTTTACTATCCAGTTTCATATATTGTCATAACTTTCCAATCAGCTCAAATGTCGTGTTTGATTGGAGGAATTCCAGGGTTACAATGTTATTATGGAAAAAACATATCAAATGGATAATGAATATTTGCTAATGTTTGGTGAAGTACAAGATGAGAAGTATTTTTTTTCCCATATTTTTATGGCTGTGTTACTTCAGAGTGAGCAATCACTTTAATTTTTGTAGCATCCATTGTACTTGTGGCTTTTATCCCATCAGTGGATATAATGACAAGAGATGGGAAAATTTGGCTGAGCAATCAACGGCTAGAATCGCGACTCATCCACATCCACCTTGAGCTCTTCTTCCTGGCCTGATTAGAATGTGGAATACTTTATATTATAAATGCTTCTGGGGCCATGTTTGCCATGTACTGGTTTATTCAAGAGGAAGAATAGCTGGGGGACAGGATTTAGTCGGCCAGCATAGTGCGCTGCCTTTTCGCCACACGGGTCATTGCTCTGGACATTTGCTGGATGGCAGGGTTCTGGAAAACTGCCACAGAGACGTGAAGCAGCAGAAGTTACATACATCAAGTTTGAGCTCTACAAGTATTGGTACAGCAGGGGAAAACACACAGCCATCAAAGGACAAAGTCGTTATGAAAATGGGCTTTAAAATTGCTCTTCTTGGTTTTGATTCAGTTGAATTCCTATCGGTTATTTAGGAGAAGTGAGTTGTCTTTGGTTTCGCTACTGACTTATCTGAAATCTATTTTTGCCTTTGCAATTTATTTTACTTTGTAATGCATTTTGTAACTACCCCAAAATATGATTGAATGATGAAGACAAAACAATAAAACCACAGTGGATGCTTGGTCAATGCTGAATGCCTCAGTGCTTAGGTGCAATATCGGTCTTTAGACACAACAAAGCAGTGTAAAGTAAAATAAAGTAAAATTTACCCAGAGCTATGTGTTGCAAAGCTGTTATATTATATGTCCAAGCAAACAAATGGAGCATAGACACAGCTGGTCAGCTCAGGTCTCACGTAAAGAAATGACCTTTTCTCACAGTGTTGCCCTACAGAGGTCCGGCTCCAGCTCACGCATCTTTAGCCACGGTTCACCAACAGCATTCTTTATGTTGGTGTTTGTCACAGCTAGACTTTTACAAAAAAAGTCAATGGTCTCTTCAAAAAAGGGAAATAGTTACCCCTCTTGTTTAAAAGTTCCTCTCTTGGTGGTCACCGTGCTACTTTCTAAGGGATTTTTTTACTTTACAGCTGTAGCTGTTTACAGTGCCACGCACTACACATTTTGTAGGAAGCATGACGTTTGTGCCACTGGGCTACATCCATTTATCAGAGAAATGTGTGATTTGTGCAAACAATACGCGTCAAATTCTAGATCCACAGTCTGGTTGTTGTAAGCTAAAGTTGCTAGGGAAAAAGCTAGCATAGCTTTGTTCAAAGAAATCAACCAACATTTTCTAAAGCTAAGGTTCATTCTGCTCATTTAAGCAGGACATCAGTTAAAAAGATCTTTAAGGAGAGTAACTTACCTTTTAAAAGATCTCAGCAGTCTTTAGACTAAGCTAAGCTAACACATCCCAGCTTTAGCGCCATCTAGGTCGACCTTTTAGCTCTGAGCGAGAAATCGAATTAATTTATTTTACAAAACGTTCCAAAACATTTCCAACTCAATTTATTTCTCATTTCATTTTTACCCCTGCAGTTTTTATTCTCACACTCAACCTCTTTGTGTCTTTAAAAGGCTATTCAACTTTACTCTTTAAATGAAAGAAAATCACTTATCAAAGTCAGATTATCATCACCTTTTTCAGTGACAGTAAGAAAAGCCTTTCAGATGATTTTTGATTAGTTCTGTAGGATATTTATTTTTAAAAGATTAACAGATTTATATCTACATGAAATTAACATTCACTTAGCAACATCATAAGCTGCGTATCGATAGACTGACACCATAGTTAACTTAAATGTGTTTCATTAACCGAGCCGGAGTGATTCATTAACGAGTTCCTCCCTGCGCAGTTAATTACGTCGTCACTGGGTCCTAATTCACTCATGTAACTACTGTGGACTCATCCAAAAGGTTGCATCCATTTAACCACGCTAACATCTCGCACCTCGAGTGATGCAATATGCCCCCGGCTCGTAACTTCCCCAACAAATTATCCATGTACTGCATCTCCTGGTGGGGAGAGATTCATTATCCAATTTAGCGTACTCGTGGAACAAGTGATATCAGGTGATAGATGAAAAGAGCCTGGGATGACGACAGTTTTACAGCAGACGGAGAGAGCGCGCAGAGGCTCTTAGCATCTTTGTCGGATTTAAGATGTCCATTTGGCTCTTAATTCCCCCCAAACCGCCCCCCATCCCACAGCCCTTTGCTGTATCTCGTCACAGAGTCTAATGCCCGTCCAGGGTGAAGAGGCTTATGTAGAGGATTCTTTGTGCTTTTGTGCTTTGGCTGAAAGCTGAATGATTCATGTTAGGCTAATGATGAAATTTATGACTGCGTCTGCGTTTAAAAGAAAGCAATTAACTCCTGAAGAGTTCAGCTTGGATAATAAAGTGGACGCAGACATAACAGAGCATTTGTTTATGTGCCTCGGTGTTGTAGCACCGCTTTTCTGCCTCCCTGTCAGGTTTATTGTGGACTCAACCTTCAGTGCAAGGCTGGGCTTTATTATTTTAATAAATTGCCTTGTATGAAGAGAGCAGTGGTGCATGTCTGATGCATGTCCCTTCCCTTCCTTCCTCGCCCCCTCCTTCTTTCTCATCCACTATCATCCTGCTTCTCCCTTTCGTCTTCCCTCGTTCTCTCTTCCTCTGCGCCTGTAATTAAGCATCTTCTGGTGGCTGTCAGGTAATTATAAGCAGAATTTTGCCAGGCAGTAAAATGAAAAGCATCCACACAGATGGAAGAGAGAGGCAAGCGGTTGGTGCTTCGCACCGAGCCAGCAGTCATCATTCGCCGGGGGCCCACCCAGCCTCTCGTGGCGGCTTCAGACAGGGCGAACGCCCACAGAGGATAGATGACCAAGAGTAGAGGGGGTGGAAGTGGCGGAGAAAGATAGCCCGCTCTGAAGGCACCGCCCATCGATCACCACTAGCCACCTTGTAGAACTGTCCGAAGAGAGAAAAAAGGCAATAACAGGGGGGTGAATTGATGTGGCGGCAGGTCAGTGTCAGGCTGGGTGCTACAACAACAACCTTAACCATCACCTCCTTGTTTCCTGTCTTTGCTAAAGGCATTAAGCTAAAACACAGAGGCTTATTTCAGCACTCTGACATCATGTATCAACCTGACTGTGGAGCCTTTATTCATCCAGTCTCATTTATTCCTGTATCTGTTTCTCTCTGTGTACATAAGACTCTTAGAGGCAACTAAAGATCCACTTTTTGGATGATATATTTGGATCCCGTGGTCACAAATCCGCATTATAGTGAGGAGAAACCGTTAGCTAAGGTCTGCTGAATGAGTTCAATATAAAACCAAATGTATAAAAGAGCACAACTGACTGTGACAAGCAGCTTATCTTCTAAAATAGAACACCTCTTTTAAAGGTTCAGTTTTTCCTCATGGCAGCAGTGTTGTAGTTTATGTGTTGTGTCAAAGTTTAGCTTTAACCTTGAAGCATGACATTGACCTTGCCTTTTTGATATAAGCTGGCATGAGATTTGAGATTGGTTATCTCTACTCCAACTCGCAAGGCTGTAGCCCAGCGGAGAGCTTGATGATTTGCTATTTGATGGCCAGTTTAAAAAAAAAAAGAACTCCAAACACTGACTGAAAGTAATCATTGAACTACTTACATGTGATCCCTTCTCATTTCGGTCATTGTCTTTGCTAATAAGAAGGCACACATCTAATCTTTACACTAAGCTGGGCTATTGGTCTCTTGGCTTCAGCTCGACAGACTTGAGTGTGGTGTCGATCCGGTCAGTTTGGTCAGAGAAGAATTTACATATTCTAATAAAAACATGTACAGACTTAGAGCTTCTTGGATGAAAGGAGAAACGTCTTCAAGGAAACTTCAAGAAGTTGCGTTTCCTTGAAGATGTCACCCTGCACGACATGTGTTAAAGTTTCCTACAATAACTTAGATGACTGAGAACCTTTACGGACATGTACAGACACGGTGTTTACAGCTCTGTCACAGTCTGCAGTGTCGCACTCCAGCATCCAAACCACACCCCAGCACCACAAACATAATCCTTCTATTTCTGCACTTAAAAACAGCGCTGCTGCACATTCATGGAAAGAACCTGATCAGTGGTCTGCTTGTGGCTTATTTAGCAAGTCACAAATACACAACAGTGATACAAGAGGATAAAGCAGCATTCGCTTAAGTGAGGTCCTGGCTTGTGTCCAGTCCTCAATGCATGAGCTTGAAGTGTGCTTTCTCTATGCTATCCACCCCACAATCATCATGTCTGGTTTCAAAACGCCATGATGCCAATGCACAAAATCCTCAGCTCGGGACTTCAAAGCAGGTCTTCACAAATCAGTGAATGACGTCACTCAGGCTGTGCGCATCTCTCCTATGCAGTCTGTGGTTAAATGCATGGTTACTCATTGCTGCTTGCATCCCACTGATAAGAGTTTCACACATGATTTAAATATCAATGCTGGATTATGACTCATGGGCCAAATAGCCTCGCACAAATGTTTGTATAGTCCCATGTAAGCAGCAAGATGGAAGGTGCTCCGCAGCGTTCGTGCAAAATCAAGGCAAACATTTGAGTGACAGCAGTCAGACTTATATAATCACTGCTCTGAGTAATTAAAAGGCGCATTTCTCCAGATGATCCAGTGACTCAGCCTGGCATTGTTCTGGCTTTAACAGGCACCACACAACATTCGATTCATGTTTCCCTCTCATGAATATTTGGCTCCTGCTGTCAATGTGAAAAACATGTTCATCTGTTGTAGTACTGACAAGCTTTTGAGAGGCAAAGCTTTACTTCCCTAGTGAAACAGCCCGAGAGAAAGCGGCATTTTCTGACAAGAGCTGTTAAACACCTGTGATTGCTGCCATTGTCTGTATGCCTCCGCTTGATTCCTCCTGGCAGCAAACCGTCTTTATTGGTCGTCATCTTGTAAGAGCTGCGGGATAATAGAGCATAACGCTCATGAAACACAGGACAATTTGTGCTGTACATTCTGTGCGTACACTCCAGCTCTGTTAGATGCTTCTGGAAATGCCACGTGAGATGCGTTCACTACAAGCAACCAGTGCCGTACACGGAAAGGCTCGGTTGTGTTTGCCAGCAGGTGCATTTGTGTCACACGAGTGAACTCTGCGCTGTGTTTTTCTAGTGATTTCCACTGCAAACAAAAAACAAAAGTCTGGAAGAAAGGGCAGACTGTGTGAGAAATGGGCGTAGAGTAAGCGTGTGCACATGCTAACACGGGCTTTACAGTGCATGCACATGCTCAGCGTGTTGCTTCAGCTCAGACTACTTATGCAACATTACTTGTGACTTCTGTTCATTGATAACAGGGAAAGTGGCAGCAGCTCCCCGGTGGCCTGCATGTTTCTTCGTAATGAAAACGTCCCTGTTCTCAGGATTAGGTGCCAACCAACCTGGCTCTGAATGGGAAACTGCTGAGATTAACACCCAGATGATGACAAAGGCTCACACACAGGACCCTCTCAGGGCCTTTGCTGACAGCAGCTGACATCAACTGGGGTTTTTTTTTTTTAATGCAGGTACTTGAACAGCAAGATTTCTCCATTAAACAAAATGGTTCTCAAATGCTGCTCTGATCCAGATAGAAATTAATAAGAAAGGTTATGATAAAGCTTTTGCGTGCCTTGTAAACACGCAACCAAATTAGAACGTGTCCCTTTAGGATATTGTAAACATACCTAATATAATGGTCTGTAAGTCCACAGAAATGGGATAATTTGCAAAAATTCAGAAGGACATAACAGCGTAATAAATGTCAGTTAGCTAATTTGCTCCAGGGTCTCTTTAATCACCTCTAAAATACACGAAATACACACATCAAACATGCAGGCTTAAGGAGAACAAAGTAACTCATATAATTTCCATGCAATGATGCTCATAGTCGGATGAGCACAGAGGGAATTCTTCCATTTTTCCCTCTTTGGTCACATTTACGGCTTAATTAGAGAGTGGAGGAGTTCTCTGAGAAAATAGGTCTTTAAAACTAGATTGGGTGTTATTGTTTGGCGTGCACGACTGCTCGGTATATCTCTAATCCTATGGGGTTACAGCGCAGAGAGGATGGCTCCCTCTGAGAATGTTATGGATGATTTGATGACCGCTCTGGGCAGCTGTACAGCAACACAGTACATCACGCAGCTACGAGGCCCCGCAGTGGGGTGGGGTTTGTTGGGGTGGCGCTGGGCCAGTGTAAACACATTGCTAAAGTGCCAAGTGTACCAGCAGGGCGCTACACAAGGTCAGAGAGGAAAAAAGTGGGACAGGTGCTTATGATTCAAAGTCAAATATTCAAATATATGCTGTCGAAGTTGTTTGTGTGCTATATTCTTTTCATTTGTGAAGTAAAAAAAACACTACTTTGAACAGTCCCCCTGCTTCAGGCTCACATATGTTTAGACTGGATCTGTCACAAAACACCTCTTCTCCCGCGTGACTGCAGGGCAGCTGAAACGCAGCGCGATAAGGTGCCGATCATTTGTAATAGCTGATTAAGTGGTTAATTAAAGAAAATTTCGAGCATTCAGGCTTTCCGGCTTATAAGCGTGTCTCTGATTGATTTTTCTTGTAAATTAAACATCCTAGGAACAGGAATTGGGGGCATTTAGGGGACATTTTTCAGCTTTATTACAGACTAAATGAGTAATTGTCCAGTCATTAAATCAAGTGACATATTAATAGACAGTGAAAGCAGGCATTTAGTTGCAGCCCTGCTTGTTTGAACAGAACCACAAAGGCAGATGATGTCAAAGATGATGAGGAAAAAGTCTTTTTTTTCTCAAAATAAAAAAAAAAAGTAAAATCTCATATATTCAAAACTGCATTCGTTCTGATGCACTATTGTAATACCCACGCTACCTAAGGCAACCAGCAGATGGAGCACTTTCAGTATTGAAAATGGCTGGCACTCTCAAACCTCACTGCTTCAATGCACTCAGATATAACAGATGCTTTAACCTCAGCTGGCCTTTCACACATACTGGGAATGAGACACGGCTGCTTTTCCTGTCTGATTATCCTCGCAAAGAAAAGTTCTCCCCCCTCCCCATCTTTAACGTTTCTCATGTGAATGTGTTGCTGGATCATTACAGGGCCTGTCTTTACACTCTTTACTTACCAGAGCAGCTCTGCCCCCTGGGATAAATAATGAATCACAGGCTCTCCAGCTCACAACCTGAGGCTGCTTCCCAATCATCACACCCTGTTCCGGTCTGCCGGCTTTTCACTTTTCCATGTTCATTTGCGCACAGCAAATGCCATCTCTGCCTATCCATCAGTGGAAGAGCAGACGCGTATATGTCGCAGCTCTCAGAGTTCTCACTTTGGACCCTTGAGTCACTTACAGTATGGGCACGGAGGTGTACTTTGCCTCCGGATGTGAGAGTCTCAATTTATTAGAATGTTATTAAGGTGGGAGTCAGATGGATGTCAGTCTCCAGGGTGCCATAAAGCCCCACACTTGATGGCAATCAAATCTCCTAGCAACGATGTGGAAATCGGTGTGGGCTGTGCTGAGCTTCAATTTTTTTTCCCTTTTTATTTTTTTATTTGTAAAGATTTTTTTCAAGTTCAGGTTTCATGAATGACTTTTTAAAAGTCTGCGTTCAATCAGCACTGAATCTGTAACTTGTGATTCATTGCAAATGAACTTCAGCATTAAAAAAATATTTGCAAACCTAAAGAATGTAACCTGAAGTAACAAGATGTGAACCCTGCCTGTAAAGTAAAAGCTGCATTCAAATGCTTATCTGTGGATAAAATTGTATTTTAAGCTTTGTTTGACCAAAACCCTTAGCCATACACTCATCTATGAGCATGTAATGTGTGGTTTATAACACAGTGTAGCTGCAAACTCATTTAAATACTTATGTGTTTATCTTCTTGCATCTTCAAGCTTACAAACCTATTAATCATTACTCTGGATAAAAAAAAACAACTTAAAGTGCCACCATGTTATACACAGTTTGTAAGCAATAGGAACACAATACTACAACTAATTCAGACTTTCCTAAAGCAAAGTAAAGCGGTTAGCTATGTTATTGAGGAGGCTACATCAAATATAGGAACCTTCTGTGGAATGCAGTTAGTGTAAATGTGGGCCAATAGGGCAGTAGGCTGCACTGCAAGACAGCCTGTTGCGTTCGAGTCCACTAGGGGCAAAAACAGTGCGCACCCGTTGACGTGTTTCAAATAGTTCCTGTTTTGGAATGTGTGGAGTAGTTGAGGTTCGTTCACACTACGAGTTTGAGTGTCGCTGCTTTGTCAGCATTGTTTTTCTTTTTGCGCGATGAGAGCGGCTATTTAAACACTTTTGAAAACTCTTTTTGTTAGCTAGGCTAGCTAGGTTCTGCAGCCGTACAATAATGGACTACATATTTTCTATCACGGGCAGCGGCGCGAGAGTTGTCAGGGATGCAATCTCTCAGAGACTGTGGCCCGGACCCGTGCAGGACTCGGTCCACCTAGAGCAGCACAACACTGGGACGACACATGACAGAAGTACTGTCTACTCCAGGACAGGTCAGTCTCACATCAGCTGTGCTCGCTGAGAGTTTTGCTGTGTACGCTCTCAACTTTACAGAGCGAAACAAGCCTGCAGCGCACGCCTCGGAGAGTGCTTCCAAACTCCCTTTGAAAGTCATCGAGTTTAACGTATACTAACGATTTTCTCCTTCCCTTACTCAACACTACACGTGTTAAGGTTTTGCAATAAAGAGAAACTCCCACATTTAGCTTCCGCAACGTTTAACTAGTAAAATCTGACGCGTTGCTATATATTTTCAACTTTTATTTTCGAGTTTTGCCAGCCATTTCCGCAGCGATCTATCGCAGCTTTCAGTGCAGTCAAAAGTTACGCGTATTAAATGAAACTGAGCGTTTCCACAAAGGTTCAAACATGGATTGACACGTTGCGTAACGACTGCACTTTTTAAGTTCCCAACTGTCAAACACTTGTTGCTGCCAGCAGAGCCCCGTCAGCTGACCCAGTCACTTTTAATGGGCTCATTAAACTCGCAACATTGGTCGTGTTGTCCTTGGCAGGGCCTCAAAAACATTACACAAAACAGTACACTTTAACCCAGCTAACATTGTATGGTCGGCTGGGTTAAAGAGCCATACTGCAGATTTATAAAGAACAGTTTAAGGCAGTGAGTAAAAAAAGTGTGACCCTTAAACATTTTTCCACTGATCTATAGCTCAAAGCTAAGATGAATTTCTTCTGTGCCAATCACTGTACATCAGATTTTTTGCAGTACTTTACAAGGGAAAACAAGCTTAAGCTTCATGAGCTTTCATTGTGCAATTGTGGCTCATGCACACATGATTTATGAAAAAAAAGAAAACCTCCCAGAGTGTCCAGTCACAGGGCTGTATGCTTCCAGTTGCATCCCTACAGCTGAGCTCATGTTAATTAATAAGGGATTGGCTAGGTTCTTGTCCTCTGTGGTTGCATTCTCCCTGTCCACATTGTTATGAGGATGCAGTGCATGTAACAAGTGAAGCATTTCAAATATTTCAGATCAGCAGGCAGTGCATGCTTTAAAGCATCCAGTCAGTGAGTGAACAAGTATGTCCTCAAGGCGTTTCACATCGGGGGAGTATCTCCATGTTAATGAAGATTGGATTTTTTTCCCCCTTCTCCCCTCCTCTTTCTGCTTCGCATCTCACACTTAATTTGTGATGAGACCCATCAGTGCCTCCTCTGACTTTGAATCAAAAGCGCAGAAATGTAGTGCCATTGAAGTGAAAAGCAGAAACGGCTCGGAGCTCTTGTCCCTCCTTCCGCCCAGATATCACACGGAAGGCTGTGCGCTGTTATTTAGAATTAATTGGTCGCTGTGAAAACCAGGAAAGTTGCAGTGTGAGGGCACGCTTCGTTTTTAAATGTACAGGAGGTTTGACGCTCGTGCAGAGTCATCAGGCTCCAGAGCTCAGTGGTGGGCAGGTTAATTGTTCGATCTAATTAGGACAAAGATTAATCAGATGCATGCTCTGCTGCTCTTGAAACGCCACGGATGGCATTCGGGTTCATTAGTAGTCCCCATGCCTCTCTCCCTGTCTCTCTGGACAGCGGGGGTTGTTTGGGAGAGCAGGCTGCTGCCGCCCCACTAAGACTGAGACTAACTTGACGTGGAGTCAGGTTGTGGAAGTGTGCAGACGATGTTAGAGACGGGTAACTCTACAGTAGAACTTCTACAGGAACTGTGGGTGGGCAGTGTGCTACATTACAGCTCAATAATGGCCCAGTTGGTGCACAACTGGGCCAGTTTACCCTAACCCCTGAGTAACAGACAGCAACCTCACCTATCTGTGCTCCAGCTGCTGTGTGAGGAATGAAACGGCCCTCTGTGAACCTCTATTTCTGGAGCAGAGGCCTCTCTGTGTTAAGTTACACGCAGCTACTCATATTTCATATTTAGTTTAATAATAATGGATTGGATTTATATAGCGCTTTTCAAGGCACCCAAAGCGCTTTACAATGCCACTATTCATTCACTCTCACATTCACACACTGGTGGAGGCAGCTATAGTTGTAGCCACAGCTGCCCTGGGGCAGACTGACAGAAGCGAGGCTGCCATATCGCGCCATCGGCCCCCAACACCAGTAGGCGGTAGGGTAAAGTGTCTTGCCCAAGGACACAACGACCAGGACAGAGAGCCCAGGGATGGAACCGGCGACCTTCCGGTTACAGATACGCTTCCCAACCCCCTGAGCCACGGTTAATGATCAAACCTGGTTTACCAAAGAAAGTCAAAGGCCTTTCCACATTCTCAACCATAATAGCCAAGTCAAACAAGTCAAAGTCAGATCTGTGAATGAAGTCACACTTGAGTTGGTGATGTTCCTGTACTTCCAGTTCCAGGTGCCAAGAGGGGTAATTTCCTCAGGTAGAGTCTGCAGAAATGCACGCTTACTGAAAGCATTCATAAAGGGCTCGAAATGTCAGATTGTCTAGGAGAGAGTCCTCATGCACTTTACGATGTGTCAGTGGGACAGCCCTGAGACCTTAGTGGGTATTTGTCTCTAAGAGCAGATCCAAAGAGGCTAGAATAAGCCTTGAACTGAGACAAGCGTTCTAAGCTGCTTCTGTATACAACCAGGGGCGTGTGTGATTAGTTAATGACATGATAAAGCAATGCCACCCTAACTCATAAACACTAGAAAGGCTAATCAGTTAACCTAATTATTCAGATTTTATTGATATACAGTACAATGCAAGATAACTGTTGGTTGCGAGATGTTACACAGCAAACCGTCGCCATCAGGAGCATCTCTCTGTCTCTCTGTAACAAAGTTGTAAAGAAGTAAGCTGGTAAGTGAAGCTTAAGCTAAGATATCAGAGTCAGAGTAAACTTTCACATATTTACTCGGCTGGGGCAATGTGTAACCACTTTCTGCACCGGCACGTGGACTTTAACCTTTAAGGAACAAAGCAAACTAGTGCAGCATAATGTTTGTTTTCAATGTTATTGCACGCACACTTCTACACACCATGTTTAAATTTGTTTGTTGAATTGCGCTCAGTGTTGACTGTGTTTTCTGACTGCCATCAATGCTAGAAAATCGTTTATATATAACATATCTTACATTTTTGAAGAAAATACTATGGGATGGTATAGTATGTGTAATATTAGTGTCATCCCAGGTACTTTTTGTGGTGTATGCTTTGTACATTTACTGCCTTTAAATAAGAAATTAAAAAGAACCACACTGCATTAGTTTGTTTACAACACGATGTGTGTCATTGATGTTGTATAGCCAGGTTCTTGCCAGTACACTGCGCTAGAGGGAATTTAAAAGTAAACTACTTTCAGAGTTCTCACGCTAGGAAGCCTTCACACGCCCTCCCACTTCACAGTGCAACAGCCTGAAAACCTTGAACTGTGTTTTGGAGCCTGAGATGACGAGGGAGGTCGGCGGAACTGGGAGGTTTTCCGTCATGAGGAACAAAGAATAAACAATCAGAAGTGTAGCTTTGGTTGCTACACTTGAAACTTTTCAAGACATGTCCCTTTCTGACATAATAAGATGCACTGAGATGAAAAAGACATGCAAAAGCAGTGTAAACACAAAGAAGTGCCACACCTGCAGACGTTGGGTCACATGCTACAGCTCAGCTTGCTGTTTCAGATTGAGTCCACCAGCGATCCTGTTCAGCTGTAATCGGCGGCATGTGACACTTTCTGTATGTTTTGAGAGTTTGCACTGGTTAAAGTGATACACTTGTGTGTATGCTTACAATGTACTTTCCCTTCTGTGGTTTGTCTATGTGTAAGTCTACAAACGAAAAAGGAAAGGAAGTTCAGAGAAGTTGTTCTTCTGTTTTCATAGACAGATGGGTAAGATAATTATGGCTGAAGACTAATTTGGATCAGATCCCTGAAACTGAGATCTTTTCTGCAATATATGGTTCCAGATTTCTATTTTAAATAATGAAGTCTCAATTTAATAGGTGCCTGTGAACCGATAAAACAAAAACTGATGCATCATGATGATGCATGTAAAAAGGCAACAATTTAGCCCATAAAATCATAGTTTTCCTGCTTTTTAGGTTTGTTTATTTTCTTGCAAGCCCTTAAACTATAAGGTAGCTTCTGCTGCAGAGTGCATTGTTTGTTGGGAACTGGAACACGTACATGCAGCACTGCTGGTAATTCAAACTTGAGCTCGTCTCTGGCTCTGCTGTCACACCGAAGTGGCCACATAAACAGATTGTGCGCCCAGACTGTATATTAATAGCAGATGATTCATCTGTGCCACGGTCCAAGAGCAGGTTTGTCCTCACGACTTTGAACTCTTCAAAGCATCTCCAGGTTCTTTCACTCCCCCCTGGGGTTTTCACTTATTTGTCAGTGTTCACGTTCACCCTTAGGCTGACACCGACTCCACTGCAGTTATCAGGATGATTCAGAAAGTGCAATCTGCTCTCAGTGCTGTAATGACTGATTTTAATCACCTTCATTTCCAAAAACAGTCCTTGAGCAGTTTGTATTAGCAGGTCACTCGCCCTGCATGCTATTATGTGGCACTCCTGGGAATTTTGATGGCTCTGTCAGGGGAACCTTAGTGGCAGGAGTTCCCGAGGGATCGGCCGACCGTGGCACCGAACACCTGCTCTGCACTTGTGTCTAGGGTTTAAACTAATGACCTGTTTCCTGACCCTTAAAGAGTTCTTCGCCCATGCACGTTGCACTGCATTTCAGAGTGTAATGACCACTGTCTTTCACCAAAAGAATGACAGAATAATGTCAAATAAAAACCTGCAAAATGAGATCAGTTTACGAATAAATACATATCCAGATGAAAGGTAGAGACACTGGTGAGCACTGATGAGAGAGGAGAGCTGACTGGGCCAGATGATCTTTTTAACAATGTGCTGAAAGGCCTGAAAGGTTTGAAATGAGATGTCAGCGTGCTGAATAACATTATGTGCTGTATTCCTCGGATGGGGTCTTGAGGTTTCAAGACAGCAGATGTTTGAAAGAGGCCAGATGAAGAGCACAAATGCAGAGTACACTGAGGCTTAAGGGGAGGTAATTACAACCTGTTCTGCGTGACTCAACTGCTTCTTCTGCATCTTCATCACTCCGGCTGAAAAGAGCACCCAGCCTGAGTAAACATGCAAGGAAGTAATTTCTCTACTTACTGAAAACATTACAAAAACAAAACCGGAGGCTGTTAAAGAGCAGTGATGAGCAGAGTGATGTCGGCTGGAGTTTTCATCTTTTCAAAGTCTCATTTCACTTTAGCATTTGCAGACTTTCTATGTGTAGTTTGTCTGAAGCTGCCAGGCTTTGTTTTTTAGTGCCTGTTCGTGGTTCATCGCAGTCTTCCCAACACTTTCCCCATCTGTAATAAGCCAAGCAGTGGGGAGTCTGTGCAAAGAGCTGTTTGATCTACTGTACAGATGACGCTGTCATTCCCCCCGCTGCATAGTGGGGAACACCTGGTGATGTCACTCCTCATGGTGGAAAAAATGATCTTTACCGAGCTTTAAATTGTATTTACTTTAGAGTGGCATTTATACATTCTGGTTAGTAAAGCATGCGTGTACCAGCCCCTAGATCAGGGTTCTACTTTAAATAATTGAGTAATCATGTTGCCTGCTAATGCACACAGATAATTCATTTTGAAGATTATCCTAAGCTTCATTAAGATTGCTTGGCTTTTTCAAAAACCTGGTAAAACTGGTCTAAATGTAGTCTGACATGCTTGTTGTGAGAACAGTTAGTGCCTTTCTCTATTGTCCCAGTCAGCTGCTCTTCCTCTGTCCTCTGGGCTCAGAGCAGAAGCAGGATTTTATTAATGCCCGCTGCACCTAAACTGTTAAAGTCAAGCATTAGGCTAAATTCTGTTTATGCAGATATTTGGTTTCGATCCAGATAGAACTGGAATACAGGGAAAAAGCTGAAGAGCTAAATAATACGGACCAGGCATTAAAGCTGAAATGTTTCACTCATTAATTAAAGAACATAACTAGATTAAAAGGGCTTTGAAACACAATTTTAGCTGTGCTGTGTTTTTTTTTTACCAAACAGTCCAATGGAAATATTTGCAGATTCAGTAAGTTCACTGATCAGTGTGCTCTTTATGGCTTAAATCACTATCTGTAAATGTTTAACAAAGCACTCTGACTGTTTGGTTTTTTACCCATGGTTTGAAATTATCACATACAGTTTGAGGAAAAGAGAAACTAGGGAAGAAAAAAACCTAGCTATCCTCCTTCTTTACCTCCTCTTCCATCGAGGGTTTCAACATTATAAAGGATAATCATTTGTGCATGAAATAGTTTGTGCTTTGTCTCATCCCTCCTGTGTGATAGTTAGTCATGCAGACAGATTTAAAGAGACGGTGTCTTAATTTTTCCCCAGTGATCTCAGCAGACTTGTCTGGCTTAATGGAAAGTGAACTGTCTGTGTTGGTGGTGCTGTCTCTGTTACTGGTTGGCCATTACAGACTGTGGTTAAATAGGAGGAGCACTTTACATTACTCACTTAGCTGACTACCTTTATTTAACCGAGTGTTGGAGGATGTTAGATTATTAACTAAGGTATAGCTAACATTACTTCAACCTAAAACTTCTCATCCAGGATTCAAACACTCCTGTGTCACACTTTATATTGTAAGCTAAAGAATGCAGAGAAACCCCAACAATCAGACGACCTCCTGTGAGCAAGCATCTGGCAGCAGCGGGAAGGAAAAACTCCCTTTCAACAGGAATAAACTTCCAGCAGAACCTGGCTCAGGGAGACACGGCCATCTGCAGCGCCTGACTGGGAGTGAGACAAAACAAAAAGACACACTGTGGAAGAGAGCCAGAGATTAATAATAACTGATAATTAAATGCAAAGTGGTGTATAAACACATAGCGAGTGAAAAGAGGTGAGTGGAGAAGAAACGCTGTGCATCATAAGAAGCCCCCAGGAACCCTGGGCCTATTGCAGTGTCTCACTGTAAGCGTTATCTAAAAGAAGAGCTTTAAGCCTAATCTTAAAAGTAGAGAGGATGTCTGTCTCCTGAATCCAAACTGGAAGCTGGTTCCACAGAAGAGGGGCCTGAACGCTGAAGACTTTGCCTCCCAATTTGCTTTTAAATACTCAGGAACCACAAGCAAGCCCGCAGTCTGAGAGCGAAGTGCTCTATTGGAGTGATACGGTACTATAAGCACTTTAAAATAAGATGGGCCCGATTATTCAAGACCTCGAATGTGAGGGGAAGGATTTTAAATTTGATTCTGGATTTAACAGAGAGCCGATGAAGAGAAGCCAGTGTGCTCTCTCTTTCTTGTCCCTGTCATTACTCTCACTGCAGCATTTTGGATCAACTGAAGGCTTTTTAAGGAGCTTTTAGGACAACTAGTGCCCATTTCAGTGGACGATAACATTCATTTTCTTAGTCAACAACACTTTTATATAAATATTCCAATACCACAATACCAAATGCACAGTAAATATCCCTGAAAAACAAGTAGTCGACGTATAAAGTAATCTCTTTCAGAGAGGTATATGTTGGTAACCATTAGATTACAGGCAGTGATACTTTAAGCTGGGCAGACACTGCACGATTGACTCGCAGGGGTTCGTAGGTCACGATGCAGGGTCTCACACTATATGGTCCGATGCTCTGATGCGACCTGAGTGCTCACACTTTGCGTGTATCAAATGAAGGTTATAACAGAAAATCTGTTCCTCTCTGTCTTTCACTCACACACACACACACCACCACCATCAACTTTGCTAAATTGCTAATGAAAAACATTGATCAGGCAGCTGTGATTGAACAGCAGTGCAGATCCAACTATTTTCACGGTTGTTGTGGTCGTGATAATTTTGTGAGGCCACATCAAAAAGGCTGAGATGAGCTTGCCAAAGTTCTACAAGCTGTGCCTCCATCGCTTGTGTCCAGATCACACGCTGCACTGCTCCGTCTTTTCACTTTCATTTCTGTGTTTGCGCGTGCGCAGTGTGAGAGGCTGCGGTGACACCCTCACGATGGCCGGCGGGACTTCAAACAGGTTTGATTTTCTTACGACCAAACGATTGATGATCAGCAGATGGTCGTGACGTGTTAATCGCTTCTCGTTACCCCACGTATACTACACGATGCACGACACACGATGAAGGCGAAACTCAGACCGATCAACAAAACGGTCGCACGACTGAAAAATCGGCTCAAAATGAGCCAAAAATCACACAGTGTATGCCCAGCATTAGAGGAGCCATTCCCAAACCAGACTATTCCTGTTTAAATGTACTTATTGTAAATAACTGCTTGTGGTTCATGTGCAGGTTCGTAAATCCGAACCTTAGTGAAATATTTTTTCCACTTTTGCTTTTCTAATGAGAGTAATTTGTTGCACTCTAGATATGTTCTTGTTTATGTTGAACACAAAATAAATAAATTAGGGAATAAGCTGGTTTCATGACTTCTTGTCCACCTATTACCACTTTTAGAAAGAATTGTATAGGGTTGCTGGATGTATGATACTGTTATACAGCAGTCCAACACTGAGTGTGCAAGTGTTGCTGTAGTTTCCCTTACAACTCCTATTTTGTACTCTTTGCATTTGGCCTGATTTAAACCTAGAACAAGTCCGTTTGCTTTTAAGAACAAGTCCGTTTGCTTTTAAGAACAAGTCCGTTTGCTTTTGGCTCAATAAGAAGATCTGATAATGCACAGTTTGTGTTTCTCATCGCTGAGCTCATCACTTCTCCTGCTATTGATCGGTGCTGTAACCTCTGAGGTTAGTGTTGCTGCTGTGGTGCAGGGTCCCAGGGTTCAAAAAGGCGACATAAACCAATAAAGACGTGCTTCTATACTGCAAAGTTAGACTACACAAGTGTATGTGCCAACCTCACTGTCTTTTCTGTCATGTGCTTCTCTGTTAAGGCAATCTAAGTGTCTCTTATACTAATAACTAAGTCTACATACACTTTATAATAACTGCACTTTTTTTTTTAAAGATCATAACAGATTAGTGGCAGCATTGCCTTACACTAAAAGATAAGTTACAGAGTTGTTGTGCAAGCTATGCTGAGTGAACATTATGTATGTATATATGTGTCCTATCCATCGATCTGGCTGATGCGCGCGCACGCACACACGCACACACACACACACACACACACACACACACACACACACACACACACACACAGAGAGAGAGAGAGAGACCGTCCACCCCTAACTTTGACTTGGAAAGATATATTGCTCAAAGTGCAATAACCTTAGCAGCAACGGGTGGAGAGATCTGAGTGTGATTATTGAGCTGAGAGGCTGAGTGTATGTGACAGCAGGACCTCCTGGTTTCAGCTGCGTGAACTGTGGATCAAAGTGCTTTCACTACACGTTAGCAAGAAACTAACAGCTGCAGAATTGTTTGCCAATGCCTACTTTCAAATATGCTAGATGCCTGTGTTGGGCTTACCTCTCTACTTGTGAACAGTGGAATTTATCCTGTTAAAAGATGACTAGTCTGATCTCTAAACACTCAAAAATGTTCATATTCGAAGGTTTTTGAGGTTAACATTAAGGCTGTTAATGTTTTCTATAAAAATCAGTTGTGTTGATAACCGTGCTGGAGGCATAGCTGTCTGGATGACAAGAGTAGTTGCTCCATAGCTTTGGTCTAGACCAGCCATTCCCAGAGTCCAATGTGCTGTGGCCCTGTTACAAACCAGAAAATCCCACGGGCATCACCCAATCCTAAATCATCACTGTGATCAAAGCACAAGAAAAAGTGAAGTATTTCTTAAATTGTATTAAAAATCACTTTGGGAATCACTGGTCTAGACTGAAATGTGCTATAAACCTGGTGGACTCCTAATAAACTTTGTGATGACCCTCACGGACCAGGAGGTGATGACTGCAGCTGAACTCGGACATTGAACCGTCAGGAAGAAGTCCTGACAGAAAAACATATGTTAGGAGCTTATTATTTGGCAGGTAAGACAGCACTGCTGTAATAACTAGCAATTAAGGTGTTTATTAAACATTTTTAATCAGGAAAGTGTTTACTGAGGTCATACTGTAGAGAAAAGGAGGCGAAGGCTTGTTTCTCTGTAGACTGAATTACAGCCAAACTTGTTTTTGGAAGCAGCCATCTTTTTTTATATCTATATATCTATATCTATATCTCTCTCTCGTCTCTATATATAATATAAATATTCGACTATTATGATATTATATCGTCAGAATATATTTAAATATTATATAAATTATATATCATTATAGATATGATATAATTCTTGTTTGTTAACAGAATTGGCTCTTTTTTACATTCTACATTTAATGAATGTTTGCATACATTTAGGGTTAACTTTTAGTTTGAGTACTTGTTGTTACTGAGGACACATTTCAGCCAGCGCCAAAAAAGCGCAACAAGGCCAGAGACCCAATTATAAAGCTCATTATGATCACAGTGAGTCGGTCATTTTATTCTTCAGTTGAATCTGCTGGTGTGTAATGCAGACGGTTTTGCCACTGAGTCCTTTCAATAACACCTTTTCTCTTTAAGTCTGCATCAGGTTCGTCACTATGGAAACAGTAATGTCCACGCTGTCAGAATATTAATTGAACCGAGTGTGTGTGGGTTAGCACTGACACACCTCGGTGTCTGGGTTATAGCGTGCAGAGTGTGGAAAGGGAGGAATTTAGGAGCGCATTACCATACCAGCAGCTCAGCGGGGGTGTGATTAGTTGACACTGGGAGAGTGTTAATGAGAGGACAGGGCAGATCCGCTGCCTCCTGTTCTGGGGTGGACATAGCCACACATAAACACACCACACACACACAGAGACACAAAACTGCAGTTCAGCAAAGTTTCAAATAAAGGCTGAGTGGTGTATAGGCTGGCCCATGGAGGCTGGTGGTTTAATATACTTTGGAGCTGAGTGGTACAGAGAGCGCTGGCAAAAGGGTGTTGCCTGTCACACTGTTTTCTGTGTGTTTAAGTCGACAGTCTCACGGCACTCATCCACTGTATATTCATTACAGTGTAAAACCTGCAGCCTATCACTGTCACACAACAATAATAGCCTCCACTATACACTACTGGTCGCACTTAGATTCTTCTCAGCGGTATTCATTGGAGACAGGGGGAGTGTTGATTACGAAAGATGAAATTTGCTATCGTTTTTGTGTTTTTATGTTGCACGGTGAGAAAAAATGATAGTTTAAATAAGTGTCCATAAGTGTAATTTATTTTCCCCAGGTTGGAGACGTTTAAAGTATTAAAAAGTGTGCAGAAGAATTTGCTTTATCAAATATGATGTGGCCATCCAGGGGCCTTCTAACCCCCATCAGAACTACTTTAGCATGTGAATAATATCAGTTTGCATGCTGTGCTGTCAGTAATGGTTCAGTGAGGACTTGAGCCATGAATGAATTGAGATGTTGCTCTCTCTCTCTTACTGTGTGGATGGAGCTTTCTGGGCTCTCTGCACAGGCCTCTCAGCTCTCTCGGTGGAACTACATCAATACTTTGCTGATAGTGGGACAATACACTTCAATGTACAGCTCTGTAGCTTCAATGTATAATAGATGACTTCCCATTCCACATGAGACAGAGGCCCACAGCGCTTGCCACTGCGTTTCACCATTATTAAGTTGCCATGTCCAGCTAAAAGCTTGGTGCCAAGATAACAGCAGCACCATCCACCTCTAAAATGGGATTTTGTCGGCATGTGTGATAATCAGCACTTCCTCACCCCTGTTTTGTTTTAATGCATGTTTCAGTAACTTGATGGACAGTTCAGAATCTCAGCGTGCCTGAATAAGAGTTTGTCATTGCATGATGGATTCATAAGTGATTTTGATGGATCATTTGCCCACTGTCCAATACCAGGTGCACTCATGGCAAAGTGCAACCTCCTCCCCTTCTCTACATCTGAACATATACCTGTATATATATGCGCTCACCTCTGCAGGGTGTTGATCTGTTTGA
This sequence comes from Haplochromis burtoni, assembly GCF_018398535.1. Lineage (NCBI taxonomy): Eukaryota > Metazoa > Chordata > Actinopteri > Cichliformes > Cichlidae > Haplochromis > Haplochromis burtoni. Next base: position 1,973,928 of record NW_024582437.1, read on the forward strand.
GCCTCCCGTGTCACCGCTTGTTTAGTAACACAAGGCAGAAAATCAAAACTGCAAAGAAACACTGTTTTGTGTTGTGAAACAGGCCTATAATCTTTTTAACCTGACCCTAACATTGGTTTTTGGATTTTGCTGTTGCTACTGAGCTGTTTGGACTTTGTATTTATAGGCTATGACAAGCTGTGCTAGAGGGCTGTCGATATCATTCATTCCCTTTAATACAAACAGATGTGTCAAACCTTATTTAATGCCTATTGATGTCTGAGATTTCCCCAGCTCTGCCCACTGTTTCTATCAGAGTGAATGCAACAGCCACAGTATTGGATGCAGGTATAGTTTTGAGTTGTTACAATGAAACTTCAGCAAATTGGACTAGCATGCCACATTGTTTTATTCGCTTTGATTTTCATGGTGTCTTTGAATTTAACTGTCAGCTCTGTAGGTTGATAATTTTCATTTCCGTCAAACCATGTGGCAACCTTTCATTCCTAACCAGAACCCAATATACTCGATATCCAACCTTATCGTATCTAACCGAAACATTCTGTTTATTTATTATATATCACTGCATTGTGATTTTAAATGTAACAATTGATTGAAATCCAAAACCAAAACAGTGATTTACAACAATACAATAGTGTAAAGAGACACCATTGGTAATTGGCTGTCAGTCATTTACTGTTATTTTGATCAATTTTCTTTGTAAGGGTATATGTGTGGAGTTTGCATGTTCTCCCCGTGTTTGCGTGGGTTCTCTCCGGGTACTCCGGCTTCCTCCCACCATCCAAAGACATGCAGCTTGTGGGGATAGGTTAATTGGATAATCCAAATTGCCACTAGGTGTGAATGTGCGAGTGAATGTGAGTGTGAATGGTTGTCTGTCCCTGTGTGTTAGCCCTGCGACAGACTGGCGACCTGTCCAGGGTGTACCCCGCCTCTCGCCCTATGACAGCTGGGATAGGCTCCAGTCGCCCCCCGCGACCCTGAAAAGGATAAGCGGAAGCGAATGGATGGATGGATGGAGGTGTAATATATATCTCTTTCATTGATATACTTAATACATACCACACTACAGACAAGCGACTGTTTTTACACGTTGTCGTTAGCAACAATGATGGTAAACCCAGCATGTGGCTCTGCTGTCCGCTTGTTTATTTTCCACATAAACCTTTCACAATTAAGCTCAAGATCCTTATGAGATTTTTCAAAATAAACCAGACCAGTCAAAACAAATCGACGACCTTATTTCTAAACGAGGAGCTACCTCTGTAGCATGGATGTGGTTTGGTTATGAAAAGTCTGACACGGACCAGAAAACTGTACTGTGCAAATGATGCAGGAAACCGGTCCCCACCTCAGACTTAAACACGGCAAACCTCTTCTACCACCTACACAAGAGTCACGTGAAAGAGTGTGAAGAGAGTTTACAGATGAGAAGCAAAGAAAGAGCCATCAGATGCTAAAAATAAAGACTCAAATGTTGGAACAGGCTTTTCCCCGCAGCATGCCGTGTAATAAATACTTACAAATAAAAGGCGCCCGTTACAACTTATGTCTAAAAATGTATAGTTTCATGCATCTGTCAAAACGCTCGACTTCAGCCCAGCTGAAAACACTTCACGCAAGTTGAGTTGCCCAAGATTCACAGAATTTACAGAAAATGTAAAGTTTTGTGATATATATCGTTGTCTGGATGATAAATGTCTTATATCGGGATATGAGATATTGGTCATATTGCACAGCCTTAGCTGTAGCATTAGTCAATGCCACACACTGTAGTATTTATAGCTGTCTTATTAGATGACCATTTTGAAATACATAAAACTAAACAAATACATGAGTGATAGTACAAAACACAAATGCATTAAAGCCACACAGTTCATCTTTAATGCTGGTTATTAACATTAAACAACATTAAACAAGTCTTGATGACTGCCCTGACGGTGCAGTGTGTTACAAGCCAGTGTAAGCTAGTGTTTCCATGCTTCCTCCGTCACAAACTTTGTAATGAAAGTCTACACCTTTGTTAATCGGTCCTGTGTAGCACCTGTGTAGTGTGGTTGTATCGCAGAGCTCTGTCCCCCCTTACTGATTAGGAGGTTGTCTAAAAATAACATCTGGGGAGAGCAGTATATAGCCAGCAGGCAGGGAAAACAAGGGAGCAAGGGGAAATTGGCTGCTTGTGTATTCTACAGACCATGAGGGAATGTTAGTCAGAGAATTGTTGACTCTCCTATTCCCTGCCTGCTTCAGTTTGTCATGGCTGTGTACTAAAATGAAGGGGACCATATATTTAGCTGCTGTGATTCATGCTCAGCAGATTGCGCGGGTGCAGAACGCCGTTTGTTTTTAGAGTCAAATACAGTAGCATTTGCATTTAGCTCGTCTCCAGAATCATTCAGATTGCCTTGCCAATGCATGGCTGCATTCAGGTTTGTTAAGCACACAAGATTCTCAGCGATGTACTTCACAGGGAAACCTTTCATTCTTTCCTTTTTTCTCCCTTGGTTATAACTCAATCACCAAGATGACACATTCATGACCATTATAAAAACATATCTGTGTGTTTCACTACCTCTTACAAGGATGTCCTTTAAAAAAAAACCAAAAAAAACAAGGATGTCCTTGTAAGAGATATTAAGTGCTCAGCTGTGTATGTGTTGTGGACTAAAACCTTTGTAGGCTTTTAATATTATTTTGAATTGACTGCAATTAAGAAGAGAAATGTAACTTCAAAAGGTGTAGGTTAAAATGTTCATCTGTTTTCTTAATCTCTTATCCAATTACGCTGTAATCATATTTATCTCAAATACTTAAAGGGAGGTACACTACAATAACAACAACTAAGGTTTTTACAAGAAATAATGACAGTATAATCACTTCTTTAAATGTAAGCAATACATACGTAATTTTAAGTAGTGTGCAATTTACTGGTAATTTTACAGAAAACTAACAATATTTTCCCTGTATTATTGTAAACATGCTGCACTTTTCAGGGAGCAGGCTGTATTATGGAGTGGAGTAATCCTACCTTTTTACATCTTTATTTAATATTCATCACGTTGATGTGCATGATGGATTACTTAATAATCCTTATGCTTTACCAAAAAATAAAACATGTAAATCCTTCTCCCTTACCAACTTGCAAGAAAAAAGTAAATACCATGAAAATTTGCAGGCCTGTGATCTTACAATGATTGAGCCAAGCTGAGCTAAATTATTTTTCCTTTATCAATCACTGTTTAAACACAATTTTAAAAAGCAGTGTGCAGAAAAGAGTGTCTCCTTCCCTGCAAAATACCTAGAAGTTAGGCAAGGTTAAGCCACCTCCTACACCCACACCCTGAAAAGTACAGTGTGCTTACGACGTAAGATAGGGAAACGTTGTTTGTTTTTGGGTATACTGCAGTAAAATTTGTGTCTCATTTCCCTGTAAAATACGAGTTACTTACAATTTCATTATTTCTTCTTTTCTGTAAAATACAATGCAGTAGTTAAAATTACTTACATATTACTTTAATTATTTACAGATGTCTAAATTAATTAATAATATGGTTATTTCTTTATTTCCTGTAAAAGCCTGACTTGGTACACTTTTATTGTAGTGTACCATTTCATTAGTGAATTGTAATGACTTTATTAGTTGATGTTTCTTCTTAGTGATACTTGCTTTGCTGCGCCTTGCAGTGTTGTGTAGCCACGAGGCAGCGTCCACGATGTGGTCGCTTTTTTGTTTTTCTTTGGCTGAGTTGCTCAGAAAGGCGTGAGCTCTTGTGACCGTTTCCATTAGTGAGAGACGGCCTTTGTTTTTCCCGACACACGGCAGCTCCTTTCAGTGTCTGAGCCGGTCTCGCAGCCTCTCTCACACAGCTGACCCAGTGTTATTATAATTCAGCCAATTAATGAGCCAAGTAAAATGTTCCTTATGGGAAAACGACAGCAGTAAAGAAAGCTGACATTGTGGTAACGGTTGTTTTACTTGGTTGAACCACAAATTGGATAAAAGGTGACCTCGGTTTACATCTCCTTGAATGTTTTGTCAAACCGTGTCCGTGTTTGATCTATAATTGCGCCAATCATTTCTTCACACCGTTCCATTATGGCCTCATGCACCCAGTGCTCCTGCTTGTGCACATTATCCCACTATCCCAGTACATGTTGGGAAGTGCTCTGCTGTCAATACCAAAAACTGCAGAAACTTTATTTATTTATTTATTTTTATTGAAGAGCAACATTCCAACACATCTCGAGATTCTGTTGGATCACACGGCATAAACTATGCTGTGATTTGTAGACTTGAGGAGATTCCTTGTACTGAAGCAGCGCGTATACTGAAACAGCAGATGCTGCCGGTTTCCTGCGGAGTGGAATGAAACCAGAGCCTTTGTTATTGAAGATGCCCTGGCGCTGTGCTCTGCTGCGTGTCTGGAGTGTGAATAAAATGCCCATTTCTTGTGCCATGATCCAGGGTGAAGTTTAATTTTAGAGCAATCACCGACTCCCCATGTGCGAACACCCCTGCAGCTGCTAATGTAGAGCTGCTTTTTTCTTTCACTGCGTGTCTGTTTTGGTCCTCATTGCTAGTTCATGTTCTCCCACTCCTGGCATTTTCCAAAATTTGGAAGTCTGAGGCATTGTCACTGCTTTCTTATGTTGTTAGCCCACTCAGCTTGGACCAGCTAACAAAGCAGATCAACACCTCTGCTGTCTAATTACTGAGTCGCATATTGGGTTTCAGTCTGCCATGCTGCCATGACCAGCAATTAAACAGTGACACAGTGGATTATTCATTCATAACAGGGAGAGGATGAACTCACAGTTATGACAGGTCGCCTCTAAAAAGCACCACAAACTCCATCATCCACAATCAGCAGCTCCAGATTGTGTTTTCCTACTGAAAGCAATCATCCGTCAAAGGTTTTCATTTAGATGGAGGATAATTGATTTGGCGCACGTTCGCAGTTTGTCAGGTCAGTATGTTTTTGATCAAAACAACTTGCTTTCCAAGAATTTCAAAGTGCTACACAGGTTGTCATGTGTTGCAATTTTGCAGGACAGAGTTGATTAAATCAAACCTCATAGTGTTTCAGAGAGAGTGGCTTTTATATTGAATGAATTGGTTTCATTGCAGATATCTTGGATGGACCTGTCTGAAAATTCCACTAGTAATGTAAGTGTGAGCCAGCAGAGACATAGTCTGCCACAGTGATTCCCAGCTTGAAGTCCTTTTAACTGATGAACTTATAATGAGGGGTGACATGATGGTCACTAGGGTAGGAATTGATAAAATGCTAAATTGTTCTATGCTTTTTGGGCAATTTCCTTAGGAAAGGCTATATAGGCTTCAGGCCTTTAAATTCATTTATTGAATTTCATAAGAGCTGCTCGTGGTCTTTAGTGGTTCCATAACAGACCATTGGATCCAAACCCAACATGAATGAATTGATTTGGGAGACCTTGTCACAAGAAACATAAGTTACAGCAGCACGATGATCCATTCATTAGCAAGCTAATAATGAAAATACTGTTGAGCCGCCAGTGCTACCCTTCGCCCTCCTAGTATGGTATTAATAACCCTGGAGAACCCATGGGGTCAGATCCGACCCCATTGGTTTACTAGGGAAACCATGGGGTCAAATTTGACCCCATGGGTTCTCCAGGGTTAATTTGAAGGTTCTAGGTGACCTAATTTGACCTCTGACCTTGACTTTGAGATCAAGGTCACTGACAACTAATCCAAGATTTTTAGTGTCATATTATGAATTATGAATCCTAGATGGCTTCTTTTTTGAGTTATCACATTCACAACCATGTCCACACTGTCCGCCCACACAGCAGGGTGATAAGAGTACCCCATCAGTCTTTCACGGCTGAGGGGTAATAATAATAGTGGTGTATAAGAAAAAATGTAAATTTACAGCAGGTAATTCCACAGATATTGGTCTAAAAATCAATTTCTAGAAGAAAATGAAAACCAGTATTTTATTTTCCTGCTTCGACAATAAAATACTCATGATGGTGCCGCAAAATTAATGTAACATTACCAGCAATCAGTGCACTTAGTGATAATAAAAAAAGTTTGCAGAGCTTGTTTTAGAACAGTACTATTCTCTTCTTTATTATGCAAAGAATTCAGTGATAGTTCTCTGTACGCCTTGTATAGATTGCAGACAGGAACTGCTTATAGCTTATAGTTTCAATAGTAGACCTGCTATGATGTGCGGTTTGGAGACGGTTGTATGGAAAGACGGAGGGTGGGATGGACAGGATTAGAAGTGAGTATATATGGGGGATGACTTGGGTTAGGCAACATTAGCTGCCTGTCTGACATCTCTGATTATGACTGTATTGTATATTTTTTCAGAAACGTAAGCCACATCATCGTTGCTGTACACCTGAAGCAGCTCTGTTTCCCCCCCTCCCCTCTCACTCACTGCCAGGCACTCCTAAGCCCCAGAAATAGCAACACTGGTGTATGACTCATGTTTTGAGCTATCTCAGATGCCTGATGATAAGGGAACGAATAACGCCGCTGATTAGCCATGTGCAGCATCTACAAAACAAAGACTTACGAGAGAGGTGTCTGAGGGTATCGGGTCAACATATGTGCATCATAAATATTTTATATAAATCCAATAGCCTCCTCCAATCATCTTTTCTTTGGTCCCACACCCTACCCCTGAATAAATAAATGCTTGTATAGTATTCCTGAAGCTCAGTGGCCGACTTGCTCGAGTCAAAGAGCAACGTTGGCCTCTTTTCAACATCATCTTCATTCCCAAGAGCATCCTTCTTTCATCTCCATCCTATCTTTTGTCTTTCATCTACTGATTTTCAGTATTCCATCCACCCTTCTTGCCTTTATCCTTCTGTCTTATCCCATCCCCACCCCGACCCTTCTCCAACTGTATAACTCCACCTTCTCCTGTCCCCATTAACCCTTTGTCCCTTTATCTTCTGCACCACCCTAGCCTACCCATCTTTTCCCATATCATGCATTTTTCATGTTCTCTGACTAAAACCTCAGTAGCTGCAATTGCCCTCCTGTTATCCTCTGCCATCCACCTTAAATTTGCTCTGCCTTCTACTTCCTTTACATACCTGCCAGGTCCTTCCAGGAAGAGTAGAGACGTTGTATATGTCATTTTTAACCCCCACCCCTCAAACACTACACTTCTTCCTCTTTAGCTGTCACTGTTCCATGGAACATCCTTCCATTACCCAACCAACATGTAGCATCGAGCCCTTCCTTCCCCTCCATCAACACTCCAGTTCAGCCCCCCTTTTCCTTTTTTTTCCCTTCTGTCTCCAGCTTAGCACGCCCCGCTTCCCATCTGAATCCACCTCCTTCTCCTCTTCTTGGGCTCGCAATCAGATCGTCGGTGCCCTGATGGAGGTCAGTCTGGTCTCCGTCTGCTGTGAGAGGCAACGGGGGGAGTTGGCCAAGATTTTCAGCCCCTGTCATTGCGCTGCACGGCGGGCCAGGAGGAGAAGGGAGCGAGAGAGGGAGGGGAGGCAGATGAAGGAGAGGACAGTGCGATAGAGAGAGAGAGGAAAAGCAGGAGGGTAGCAGCAGAGCGAGAACAGGAGAGATAGAGAGAGCGAAAGTGGTCCGGGCGCTCACAGCTCACATTGCTGGCTGGCTGGCTCGCTCACTGTTGACGAATGAGCTGTCTACCCACGGGGCTGGGAAACGGCAGCTTGTGACAAGCTGGGGAGAGAGGAACATGAATGTAATGCGCACCTTGCCTCGTTTGCTTTCAGATACTGGCCAGAAGAAGACTCCAGAAAAGAAGGATGGCAGGCGCATGTCGTTCCAGAGACCCAAAGGGACCATCGAATATTCTGTGAGTAACACACAAGCAACTCTCCGCTCCTCCTGTATTAATGCCGTTGTGTGTTTTTGATGCCTTTCTGCTCTGCTCCTTTGCTGCTGCTGCTGCTGCTGCTGCTTCAGTGTGTGTCTCCTGCTGGTGGATTATGTAGCTCTGACTATCTCCAACAATATTCAAGCTGTAGTGGTTGTGCTTGTGTATGGTGAAGGCACATGCTTCGTAGCTCATTAGTGAGGGCGATAAGCATTTTGTGTATTTTGCCAGCCTAGCACGTGTATCTCATCCTCAAACTGTTTACATAAAGAGGGCAGTGTGTGTGTGTGTGTGTGTGTGTGTGTG